>NC_069501.1:1100609018-1100656518 GCF_027579735.1 Bombina bombina
TTGTCCATTTAACGCCTTGAAAGGGGTTAAGCCCACTCGTGCTCTGCAAACCTTAAAGCTCCCATGCAGGGCACAGGTGATTTGTGGGCTTGTGCAACTTCCGTTTGTGATTATCTCACCAGCGTTGGCACTCGCTAGCACTTATAACAAATTTGCAACTCTCACCAAACTGCTTGGTAGTTATTTTTCGCATTAACACATACTGTATATCCTAAAGTAAAGGGATTGTAAAAACCTTGTAATTAAAAGACATTGCTGTTGTGGCGCTATAGAATAACATATCAGACAAGTATTATTATTATATATTTTTTAAATGATCATTCAATACTGCAATTATTTTTCAATATCCAAACTCAACTCACCATTTGCCTAATTGGAGGAGCCAATCTGGGCTTTATTATGCAGATAACAAGGCTAGTCACTGTCATAGAGTTAGTACAAAATGCATTGCTTTGCAGTTGTTATATGATAAAGCCATATATATGTAGCACAGTTAGCCTTGAGATGTCAGCAGGTACATTTCAAGTTCTGATTTAATTTTCAGAGCTAAATCACTTGAAAAGGGCTCAACATAATTAATGATAATATACTGCAAACATTTTTCATTATTCATAAACATTTTATATATAAAGCTTGTGTTACTATTCCTTTAAGGGGCTATGAGACTCAAATGCTGAATCACTTGAAATGCTGCAGAATATATGTAAGATAATTTAACTCAAAATGTCATCAGTAACCACACCCTTTTGTAAAGGAGCTTTAGGCATCCAGTCAGGATGCTAGTCCCGGGACTTGCAAGGAAGTGTGCCTCAGTCATGTGCACAAAATATTTCCATGCTTAAGAAAAATGTTTCCCGATAAAGCAGATTTATATAATAAATATTACACATACCTTTAGCGCCACTTATTACAAGACCCAGCTCGGCACATACTGATACGCAGACAACCTCGTGGTCATGGCCAGTGAGTACAGCTCTTGGAGCTGGGTAATCACCTACAACACAGGAAAAAAAGGGTTAAATCATTCATATTGTACAAACCATATTGACAAAATGTTTGTGTATGTCAAGTTCACAAATAAAAAAATATGTATTACCATTATAACTTTAAAGACACATACAACCCAATTTTCTTTTATTATACTGACAGAGCAAATTTTATTTTTCCTCATGGTATTCTTCGTTGAAGTTAATACATAGGTAGACAGCATGCATGTGTCCGGATAAGAAGATGGCAGCAGTGTTTGCAAATGGATAACATTGCTATAAGCATTCTTGCAAATCTGTTGCCATATAATGCTCCAGACATATGCATGCGCTTGAGTATACCTTCTGGCTTTTTAACAAAGGATACCATGAAAAATTTGCTTTTGTCCACAAAAAAATGTTCACTCAAATTTTTAAGCAACATGTCTTACTCTCTTGTTTATTTTAGAATGGTTGCTAATTTGTGGATATTCAAATTGAGTATCCTCCTTAGGATTGCAGCTCAAATCTCATCAGAAGCAATACTGTATCCACAATGATGCAGACAACAATGTTATTGTATCATAATGTCACTATACAGTTCACTCAAAAATGTTGCAGGAGATGAAAGTTAGAAACAGAATGATGACCTGAATGATCTATGCTCTATCCTCATCCTAACCCCTTTCTCCTGGTCAGTTGCACTTACTATATATAAATATATATATTCTTCCAGCATGGGCTATATCCTAAATACTTTATAACAAAAGATGCAGATGGCTGCACACTGAAAGGAAAGACATTTTTTTTAGAAGGAAATATTGTAGGTCCCCATTCTAACCCATTAAGAGTTTACTGTATGAAAATGACCAAATAAACGTGGGTGTTGTTTGGTTCTCTTTTCTACTACATTCCAATCCATTAGAAGAGGGGCTATTAATTCATTTGCCCAGATTATCTATGCAATTATTCCAAAAGACCAGGTTCTCTAACACTTTTGGCCCATATTACAAGTGGAGCATTATTTAACGCTCCCGCTCATGCGTTAACTGCACTAGAAGTAAGCTTGATGAGCGCAAAAAGCCAAAGTTCAAATATGTTCAATTTATTCATAAATACATAGTTCTAAATATATATGATTGCATTTTGGTATAATATATAGCTATACCTATCTATCTATAGGTAAAGATATATACAGATATATATAGGAATTTCTATTTAGAAATACATAGAATATATTCTAAGATTGGAATGTGAAATATTTACAGTAAATACATAGCTAAAACATTTATTAAATATGAATATTGCATAAATATGTTTTACATGTTTTCCTCTACTTAACTGCAAATGGTTCCAATGCACACATATATATATATATATATATATATATATATACATCTGTATTTATGTGTTTTTATATGTGTATATATGTCTGTAAATACACAAATACATATGTGCACATATATATATATATATATATATATATATATACACATGCATAAATATATATATTAAATCCAATGTACAACAGTTTTCAAATATCTAACAGAAGAGAGTAGACCCCTAAAACTGCTACCAATCTCTTAAAGATTTTATACACATGCTTTCAAACCTTAGCCATCCAGACTTATAGACAGACCTGTGTTGAAGGATTATCCTGTTGGAAAACATCAGTAAATAAGTCACAGATTGATTTATCTGTGCTCAACCAGGGATAACAATAACACCTGAAATGTTCAAGGGTCTATAGAATTGATGTGAAGGAGCCATTGTTTATACAAATGGGACCTCTATCAATGCTGATAGAAGATATTTTTAATTAAAATGTAACTATGTTGCATCTATTGGGCATATAGCTAATCAAATTTCCTCTTCAAGCATATACTAACAGACAACTGTGCCAGAAGCAGAAGAAATCGTTTGGGATTTTTCTAAAGATCCAAAACAAAAACCTCAATAATTCCTTTTTTTAATTTGCACACATTCGCACGTAGATAAAATAGAATAGCAAAAGCTATGTACATTAAAAAGAACAAGGGAAATTCTCATATGAGATACCTTTAATACCAAATATCAATGTATTTATTTGCTAACAATGGTTTCTGGCAACCTCAGAATATGAGATAGGTGTATGTTCAATGTTTATATCCCAAAAAACGTTCTGTTTTAAGAATCACTTAACCGTATAGAGTAAAAAAATAATAATTGTGAAATGGTTGTAGGCATTATGAACTTTGCTTTAATATATATATATATATATATATATATATATATATATATATATATATATATATATATATATAAATAAACAATGAAAAAAACCCATTAAATCAAAAGAAGAGAAACACTTCATCCTTTCAAGGGACAGATGCCAAGCACAGCAGCAATCAGTCAAAATTTAGCAACACATACTGTCACATCCTAAATGATAGATGTAGCAAAGGGCTAAAGGCTAAGGAACAAAAAGGCCTTCAGGTGAAGCCGTCCTATAGGGAATTGAAACCTTATTGCTAACAGCTTAACCGATCTAGCCAAAACATAGATCAGAAAGCTATTTTAAGGTTCTGCTGGAGAAATAACTGTGCCCTTATTCTCACTGACAATTTGCCAAGGAGACGAATTTCAAAATAACGGTTTTGCAAACTGAAAGCAAAAATGGATTCCATTATACATAGGAAGTTGTAAGTTTGCTATATTTCTGTTTTCATTTGACTGATAAGATGGACGTGCTTTGTGCCACGCTTCCTAGTAAGGCCAAAAAGTAATGCCTGTAACCTGCTAATGCTGTAAATCAAATAGCTGTTATAGGCACTTGCAGCTAGGTTACAGATTTTGCTTTATGGGCTCTTTAGGGAGCGTGAAACAAAGCATCATTTTTATACAAAAGCAAGACGTTTAACATCCCTTTACATGACAATTAAACAGTAGTATGTCACATAATGCCACAGACAGACATAGTTGTATTTGAGTACATATAAGGACAGTAATACACAGGAAGAAAAAATATATGTATTCTGGCAAAACAACCCTGTATTCATATTGAATTGTCAGTAATTTCCAGAAAGAAAATATAAGTTGCACCTTTGGCAACTATCCTGCTAGAAGCAACATAATGAGAAATGTCAGGTGAAGTCCCAGGATCAATGCAATTTCAGAGTCTGGGGACAGCACATGAATAGCATTGATCCTTTTAAGAAACACCAGTCGGAGCCTAAATGTAATATATTGCACAGAAAAGCTCAGGAGGATAAGCGGGTAAGTCCAACATACCTACCTGACAAAAAATTCAATCAGCTTTTAGCACTAGCTGCCTGCTCTGCTATTCTATCATTCAAGCGGGAGACGGGTTCCAATTAAACTGTGCAAATTAATTTTTAGCACTTTCAAATTAGTTTCTGTATTTGCGAAAAAAGCCTTTTTTTTCCAAGGAATGTTTTAGTTTCAATGATCCCTTCTGCTCTCATAATGCATCATCTGCTTATGACAGCAAATTCAGTAGTTGGCTGAAATATTATAATATGTGTATGTATAGGAGTAGGTTTCATTTTTTTCCCTGTAATATAATAGCAGAATATAGAATATACAATGGCCATAGTTCATAATGTTACAATGCTAATTAATGTATAATCTCTTGAAACCCTAAACCTAAAGTGCAAAATAATATGTTCAAAGCAATGATTAGCCTGATAATATGAAGATATGTATTTTAAAATGTTATTTGTTGTTTAAATATTTACAAAATACAGTATGTGTAAAATGTAAGTAATATACTACTTTTATCATCATGTTTGTTTAGTTTTATTGGTATTCTTTGTTGAAAACTAAACCTATGTAGTTTTAGCTGCTAATTTCTAAGTCCTTGAAGGCTGCCTCTTATCTCAATGCATTTTGACAGTTTTCACAGCTATACAGTGATAGTTCATATGTGCCATATAAATAATATTGTGCTCACATCCGTGGAGATAGTCTGTGAAAAGAACTGAGACAAGGGGGCAGTCTGCAGAGACATAGATACAAAGTAATCACAGATGTAAAAAATGTATTAATATAGTATAAAGTGTATTAAGTATGCAAAATTGGGAAATGGGTAATAAAGGGATTATCTATCTTTTTAAACTATACAAATTCTGGAGTAGACTGTCCCTTTAATAACCCTGTTTAAATCCTAGTTAGTAAAGGCAAATATCTGGAGATTCACATAACATGCACAAAAAAAAAATATTTCCACAAAAAAAATCCTGTCTTCTGCAGTAATTAATATGTTGTGACAAAGATGAGCACAAAAAAAAAAAGAGTTGTCCAATCAATATGTTTTTACTTTCAACCACTGGTAAAGGAGGAAATCAGGAGCCTCATTCTTTCATATGTTGTGTAGGTCATTGACTATGAATGGACAAAGCAGAGCCCATGCTACGTAGACATCTGAAACAGATTCCCATGAGCTTCTTTTGTTGACTTAAACATCAATGTTTATTGATCTAAGGCTTAGATACTAAAGCAACCTAAAATTCAATTTTCAGTTACAAAACAATTAATCTTCATAAACTGTGAACATGTTTTCAATTTGTATAACTGAACAATGGCTACACTACGGGAAAGTCATTTATTACCAGAAAATTCAACAGGACTACTTGTTAAACCTAAACAAGTCTGAATACACAGTAAATAAAAGTAACTATTCTGCAAAATAACTACAAGGTCGAGTCACCAGGTTATTCATTACAAATGGAATCTACTGAACCAATATATTTAAAATTATTTCTTTCATAAATACATTTTTTTAAATTAAAAACAAAAAAATCCAACAGCACTAAATAGGATGATACAGCCTTTAATCAAATATGTTTTTGATTATCATTAATTAATTTGATTACCATTATTAACAACTGCAGGGTTGGTTTCTAGACATTAAAACTGGGGGTGATCTCAATGATTGCCATTAAAGACATTAAACCTTGCTTTTGTGTAAACATTGTCCCATTTTTCCTAGGAGGCCAATGAGCAAATTATTTAACCAGCAAAAGCTATAAATGAAATAAATGGTTTAGGTTACAGATGATTTTTTTTGACCTCTTCAGGGATTGTGGGAGAAAGCAAACGGTATGCAATGTCACTTTAAGATCCATATAAAGGGCTAGATTACGAATGGTGTGCTAACAGTTGTGAGCGAAAAGGGGTTTATCGCATCTCTTTGTGCGTGTCAAAAGTAGCACTCGTGTTACAGGTGGAAAGTAAAGGTGTTTACTCAAGCACAATGGAATTTACCTCGTGTCGGAATAGCGTGATTTCGGAGCTCTGGTTAACTGTTACACTCGACTAAAAAGTTGCACAAAACACATAATTTATACAGTTAAAAGAACAGTTACACACATAACATTATCTAATAAATAAAACATTTTTTAAATGCAATAAAAAGTTATAAGGACTCAAAGATATGAGGTCTCATACATACATACACAAGTCTAAATATGAATCTCTATCTATCTATATATATATAAATGTATGTATCTGTGTATATATGTATTTACAGACATATATACATATAGAAACCCATAAAGACATATATAAACATATATAGACAAATAAGTGCATTGGAGCCCTTGCAGTCAAGTAGCTGAAAACATGAAAAAAAACATATTTATGCAATATTCATTTTAAATAAAGTGTTACTTTATTTAAAATAGTTACAAAACTATGTATTTACTGTAAATATTTCATATTAAAATGTTCTATATATATATATATATATATTTCTCTCTCTCTCTCTCTCTCTCTCTATATATATATATATATATATATATATATATATATATATATATATATATATATATATATATATATATATATATATATACACACAGTCATGGCCAAAAATATTGGCACCCCTGCATTTCTGTCAGATAATGCACCACTTCGCTCAGAAAATTGTTGCAATTACAAATGTTTAGGCATTCTCATGTTTATTTCTTTTTTTTGTATTAATATGACACAAAAAAAGTGGAGAAAAAAAGGCAAATATGACACATTCCACGCAAAACTCCAAAAATGTACTGTGCTGTCCCAAGAATCACAGGCAGTTAACCTCAGACAGGTCTGGGTGAAAGGTACATAGGGAAATAACAAAACAAATTAATACACCGAGAAAGTCCAGCACTCGCTTACAAGCTCTCAGCTAAGATTAAAAGCAAAAATGGAAGGGTTAGTTACCGCATCTGGCCAAATGGGACAAGCCCAGGTACCATGTCAAGGTCCCTTCCAAAACCTGGTACCCTAAACCAGCCAAACAATGCATGCTCTCAATCAAACAAACTGGGGATAAGTGAAGGGTGCACAGACTAACCCTTCTATTTTTGCTTTTAATCTTAGCTGAGAGCTTGTAAGTGAGTGCTGGTCTTTATCTGTGTATTGCATTAATTTGCTTTGTAATTTTCCCTATGGGCCTTGCACCCAGACCTGCCTGGGGTTAACTGCCTGTGACTCACAGCACAGCTTCCTGTGAGTGCCATTGAGCACCCAAGGCTGAGCATGTCCAGTCTGAGAGTGCAGTCCCCTTCCTTGTTTTGTATATGTCTAGGGTGATTACATAAGCCTGTGCACCCTTCACTTGTTCCCAGTTTGTTTGATTAAAAGCATGCATTGTTTGGCTGGTTTAGGGACCCAGGTTTTGGAAGGGACCTTGACGTGGTACCTGGGCGTGTCCTATTTGGCCAGCTGCAGTAACTAACCCTTCCATTTTTGCTTTTAATCTTAGCTGAGAGCTTGTAAGCGAGTGCTGGACTTTCTCTGTGTGTTATATATATATAGGTATAGATATATATTTTACCAAAATACCATCAGGTATATATAGAAATATGTGTTTATGAATAAATAGAACATATTCTGCTATGTGAAGAACATTGAAATGTGAAATATTCATATTTCATATTGGGTTAGCGCACTTGAGAAACGTGATTGGGTTAGCGCACTTGAGAAAACGTGATCAGGTTTGCGTGACGGGTTCGGTGTTATTCCCACTTTTTGAGCTCCATTGAAGTCTATGGGGGAGAACATTAACATGGTTGTGATGTTCGGCGTTTTGCGCGCGTCGGGTTAGCTCTAGTGTGAAAACTTTTTACTTTCAACTTGTAATACGAGTGCTACCAGACACATGCAAAAAGCTTACTTCTAGTGGAAATACTGCGCGAGCGCGAGTGCAAACTACTGCTCTACTCATAATCTAGCCCTAAAGGTGGTACTGGTAGTGGGTTTATCACCTTTTGTTACTATTCCTACATTTTATTTAACTCCCTCTTTTCTCTCTATTCTCCTAGGACGCACAAATGGAATGTAAAAAAGGACTAACTTGCAAATATATATCTATTGTTTCCTTTAAAAATAAGGGTTGTTATGATAATAATTGGAAATGTATAGTACCCCAGAACCTCCTAAAACTGCTACAAACCAAATGCAAAGAACTTCAACACATTTCTATCAAGCATGAAAAAAGTATTGTTTAAACATGTTAAAAATGATTTATTTATTGTTGGGGTTTTTTTTGGGGGGGGGGGGGATTGCGTTGAAAATGTTAAAAAAGGCACAGATAACCTGTGGGACTGAGGCTAACTGGATAATAAGGAAAACTACTACAGCTATATTGGTAGTTAGCAACACTCCCCACAATACTACAATACTAAAGAACAAAGTTGCTGTTTATTTTTTTTTTTTTAAAGATCAAGAATATCTATTAAAAACATATTAAGGGCCCGATAACAGGTGTAGAGGTAGATAACGCTTCCGCTTGCGCATTAACTGTGCTAGAAGTAAGCTTTTTGCGCTCGTCGGGTAGCACTTGTATTATGAGTTTAAATAAACTGTCTTCGCTAGCGCACTAACCCAACAAGCGCAAAAAGCCTTACTTAGAATATCGCATGCGTGTTTACGTATTCCCCAATAGAAGTCAATGGAGCACAAAAAGTGGGGAAAAAACTAAATTTATGCTTACCTGATAAATGTCTTTCTTTCCGGATATGGGGAGTCCACAACGTCATCAATTACTGTTGGGAATATCACTCCTGGCCAGCAGGAGGCGGCAAAGAGCACCACAGTTAAACTGTTAAGTATCACTTCCCTTCCCACAAAGCCCAGTCATTCGACCAAAGGTAATGGAGAAAAAGGAGTAACACAAAAGGTGTAGAGGTGTCTGCGGTTTAGTAAAAAAACAATAGTCTAAAAATAAAGTGTGGGGTCGTGGACTCACCATCCAGAGATAAATAAATTTATCAGGTAAGCATACATTTTGTTTTCCTAAGATATGGTGAGTCCACAACGTCATCAATTACTGTTGGGAACCAATACCCAAGCTAGAGGACACAGATGAATATGGAGGGACAAGACAGGCAGACCTAAACAGAAGGCACCACCGCTTGAAGAACTTTTCCGCCAAAAGAAATCTCGTCCAAGGCAAAACAATCAAATTGATAAAATTTGAAAAAAGTATGCAAGGAAGACCAAGTAACAGTTTTGCAAAACCGATCCACAGAAGCTTCATCTGTGAAAGCCCAAGAAGAAGAGACAGCCCTTGTATAAGGAGTCATAACCCTCTCAGGAGACTGCAGCCCGCAGTCTGAAAAGCAAACGAATTAAACTTCTCAACCAGAGAAAAGAGAAGTAGCAGTAGCTCTCTGTTACAGAGAAAACAAACAAAAACAGAAGAAAAAATATTAATCACTCACAACATCCAAATTGTGTACACACGTTCCTCAAGAGATAAGAATAAGGACACAGAGAGGGAACAACAAATTCCCAAACAATATTTCCACTTAGGATAAATAACCGCCTTATCCGAAATAAGATAAAGTGAATCACACTGCAAAGCCGAAAGTACCTAAACTCTCCGAGCAGAATATATAGCAAAAAAAGAAAACTTCCAAGATAAAAAATTAAAATCTATGGAATGCTATGGCTCAAACTGAGCCTGCTGCAAAACCTTAAAACCAAGGTTAAAACTCCAAAAGGAGCAACAGACTTAAACACAGGCCTGATACTAAGCAGGGTCTGACAAAACGATTACACATCTGGCACATCCGCCAGACACTTGTGTAAAAAAGGATAACGCAGAAATCTGACCCTTCAGAGAACTGACTGACAAACCGTCCTCCAGACCGTCCCAGAGAAAGGGCAAAACCCCTAGGAATCCTGACCCTACTTCCAAGAGTAGTTCTGGGATTCACCCCAATCAGTGAATTTACGCCATACCTTATGGTAAAAGTTACCAGTAACACAAGCTTGCGAGCCCGAATCATGGTCTCAATGACCGATTCAGAAAAACCACGCTTAGACAGAACTAAGCATTCAATCTTCAAGCAGAAAGCTTCAGAGAAAACGAAAGTTTGATGAAAGAATGGACCCTGAATTAGAAGGTCCTTCCCCAGGAACAACCACCAAGGTGGAAGAAATACATCTCCTCTAGGTCTGTATACCAGATCCTGCGAGACTATGCAGGAACTATTAAAATACAGATGCTCACTCCCATTTGATACGAGGAATGACTCGTGGAAGGAGAGCAAACTGAGGAACAGGGATGTCAGACTGAAACCCCAAGGAACCACCAGGGTATTTAACAGAGCAGCCTGCTGATCTCTTGACCTTTAACATAACTTGGAAGTTTGGCGTACTGCCATCTGCAACTCCAGCACCCCCCATTTGAGGGTTAACCTGGAGAACACCTCCGGGAGAAGTGCCCACTCCCCGGGATGAAAAATCTGACTGCTCAAGAAGTCTGCTCCCGGTATTCACTCCTGAAATGTGAATAGTGGATAAACAACGAATGTGAGCGTCCGCCCACCGAACAATCCACGCCAATCATGGCAAAGGAACTCCAGGTTCCTCCCAGGTGGTTAATGTAAACCACTGAGATGAAATTGTTCAACTAGAACCTGAAAAACTGGTTAAGACAACTGAGGCCAAGCCATCAGAGCATTGCAGATCGCTCTCAACAACGCCCCGCGGCAAGCACAGCGAAGCCAGATATCTTGGCTCCCGGCTGAAAAACTTGCATGGTAGCATCAGAAATAGCTAGCTTAAGAGCCTTAATTCTGTACTGGATCTCCTCCAAAGGAGTGTCTACCAAATTGGAATTAGACAAGGCATTGCACCAATAAGATGCAGCACTTGACACAGTGGCAATACAAACTTCCATGTAAGCCACCAGCTTAGTCCATTGATCCTGAAAAGAACAGCTATCCTCTCTAGGAATCGTAGTTCTCTAAGCCAGAGTAGAAATGCCCCCTTCTACTTTAGGCACTGTGCACCATGAATATTTAATGGAGACAGCGACAGGAAACATCTTTTTAAAGATAGGAGATGGGGAAAAAGGAATCCCTGACTTCTCCCATTCCTGTGAAAAAATCTCCCTGCACGGTCTGGAACAGGAAAAAACTTCCAGAGAGGAAACCTAGTATATATTAAGTTCACTAGATTTTTTAGGGTTGACCACGACAGGAGTATCGGAGTCGTCCAAAGTAGCCAAAACCTCCTTTAACAATACACAAAGGTGTTCAAGCTACAATCTGAAGGCTACTACTTTAGCATCAGATGAAGGAATTATACCGTCCGAATCTGAGATTTCACCCTCAGAGGTTACCGACATATCCTCATCAGACTTATGAGGAAGAGCCATCTGAGTAGCAGAAGGCGGAGCAGAAGCCTTGTTACCTAAATCTCTAATTTCCTCTTGCTTCTTCCCTTTAGCATAGGAAAGGTAGATAATCTGCAGATACCACCTGTGCAGCAATTTCTGCAGGAAAATAAACTCCTCCAGGAGACAAAGAGGAACTGCAGGGCACTGCATGTGACGCCAAAGAGGCTTGAGATATTTGAGGAGACAGCTGATAGATGGATTGAGTATGACACTTGTAAATAAAATAAAATAAAAATAAAAATGAATGCCATCATTAATTATCCGTATGTGAAAAGATCTGCCTGAGCCACAATAGAGGGTTAACCCCTTCCCGTACATAAGAGGTTATCCCCTTAAGTCTCCATATCACCATGCATAAAGTGCCTGCCCACTGCCAATAAAAGATCCTCCATTAATGATCTTTAGTCCTAGAATAAAGTGCAGAGAGTCTCTTTAACCCTTTTAGAGCCAGTCTCCCAGCCCCAGAAGACTAAAAGGCACTTACCTGCAGTCTAGCCGTCCGGCAGGAGGACATCTTACACGGTATGAGAGGACACATACTCCTCACAGAGACCTGTAGAAAGAGAAAGAACAGAGTAAACCTACTCTGGCTTTCTTTACCATGGGCAGCAAATATGTTAGGAAGACACAGCAAGGCCCACCTACCAAGTTCCTAACTGCTTTAAAGCCACCACTACCCTTGCTGAAGAAATTAACGTGGAGTACGGCTAGACCCAAAAATCTTGCTTGAAGCGAAGGAAATTAAATTTTCTTCAGAAACCAAAACTTCACATCCTCCATTGACAGAGGCAAAGAGAATGACTGGGGTTTGTGGGAAGGGAAGTGATACTTAACAGTTTAACTGTGGTGCTCTTTGCTTCCTCCTGCTGGCCAGGAGTGATATTCCCAATAGTAATTGATGACGTTGTGGACTCACCATATCTTAGGAAAGAAAAATTAACGCCCATCTTGCACGCAAACCCGATCACACTCGTGCGCAATCACACTTGTGCGCATGAAAATAACAATATTTCACATTCACATAGAATATTATGTTCTATTTATTCATAAATATATATATATATATAAAATGGTATTTTGGTACAATATATATCTATACCTATACCTATATATATATATATATATATATATATATATATATATATATATATATATATATATATATATATATATATATATATATATATATATATAGATAGATAGATAGATGATTATATATAGATATATACCGATATTTATAGGGATATCTATTTAAAAATACTTAGAACATATTCTACTATATTTGGAATGTCAAATATTTACAGTGAATACACACTATAACACTTTATTAAATATGAATATAAGCTTTTTCATGATTTTCTCTCTGCAAAGGGCTCCAATGCATGTGTATATATATATATATATATATATATATATATATATATATATATGTCTATATATGTGTACAAATATATTTGTGTGTTTATATGTGTATATATCTCTGTAATTAAATACACATATAAATACATAAATACATATGTACACACACACACACATATATATATATATATATATACATACACACATACATATTTAGACATGTATATGTATGTATCTAAATGTTAAAGCCCTTTGCCTGCTTTTTTTCTCTCTAAACCCTAAGACCTCATATCTTTGAGCCCTTATAACTTTGTGTGCAATATTTTTTTAAATAATCTTTATTAGATGGTGTTACTATAAGTGTAATTGTACTTTGTAATGTATTTTTGATGTGTTTTGTGACCCTTTTTTGTTTCACGAAACAGTTAACCAGAGCTCTGAGGAAGCGGTAATCATTCTAGTGAAAATCGTCATTGTGCTCAAGCGACAGCATTTACTTTCAACTTGTAATAAGAGCAGTAAAACGGACGAGCGCAAACACCCGCGATAAACCCCTTATCGCTCACGCGTAACTGGTATCGTTCCACTCGTAATCTCGCCCTAAATCTTTTGGATGCAGCCAAGAAAAATAAAGACCCCTTTATCTATAAGCCCATTAAATAAATTTATTATCTGCAATCAGCTAATGCATTTATTCATGTAAAGGAAATGTCTATCCACATTGCAGTATAAGAGCATATTGTACAAAAAAAGAAAAGTTATATGTTAAATGGTGCAGGAATAAAAATGGTTTAAAACACTGTTTTTAAGAAAAACTCTGTTTGCTAATTGGACTCATTGATGTGGAAATAGGTTATTATAATGAACTGAACTAGGTGTTTGGTTATGTATTTTCTTTTTCTTTTAAGACATTTAATTATCTATAATTTTTTCACATTCACATAATTTCCATATAAAATATGTTATCTGCAGCACTAGTTGACAGGTTTTGCTTATCACCCGCATCAAAAAAATACTAACGATGTTAACTAATTGGATTTAACCTATACTGTGAAAGCCCAGCTAACAAGTCCTTATTTGCTTTCAGAAACGTTGCTTTATAAAGATGGCATGCTGACTCTGCAAGAGATAATGTTCAGCTCAAACTATACTGCTAGGTGGGTATTTTGTGAAACTGTTAGAAAAAGATTGTTTTTCTCAATAAACAATTTTACTTTATATTTACAGTCATAGAAAGTGGTAGTATATATGGGGTAAAGAAACTATTTTGTTGAAATTAAAAAAGGATTCCTCAAAACAAATACAAAAATGCTGTATTTCACGTATAACCCCCCCCCCCCTCCATTAGTTGTGAAATTTCTATGAATAAAAATTTATGAGGTGGTAAACTCCTTAGCTACTACTGTTTTATAATGACTCTTGAGGAACATTTTAATGAGCAGTTTAACTTACTCATTAGCCTCAAGAAGATTGTTGCACCTGAATTGGGTATAATTGGCTGGCTCAGCAAAGATTTTACCTTTTTTTATTTTTTCTTAGAAAAAATATCTTGGTCAGTAATAATGACTATCCTTAGTATTTATAGCGCCTAGAACACAAATTATCAACCAGAGTTTTGGAACATAGCAGAGATATTTACTGTTCTTAGCTGAGTATTACAGTATAAGGAATGTGTGGTTAACAAATCACAGACGGCTCATTATGTTTAAGGGAGGGAAGGAGTGGAGTCAGCATGGGCCAGCTCAGTCTGGGGGGGGGGCATGGTGGACTCACTTTTGGGTAGGGATCAGAAATTATCTGATCTCATAAAGTGAATAATTAATTGCTTGTGAAACATGGAGGAAAAGTACAGCAGAATAAAGCTCCCAGACTTTGACCATGTATTCATGTTGAACAGATTAGGAATACTTACTGTTATTTGGGTTGTCCCCGATTATATGGTGCCTTCCGCTCCAGTACCACAGAAGTAGCGTGGCATCACGAGACCCAGACACTATGTAGCAGTCACCACCAATGTATGATTCTGACCTTGCCAGGCACGTGACTACATCCCAGTGTCCAAACACAATTTGTGTTAACTTTCCTAAGAAAAGAAATGCATTAATGACAAAACAGAACCTAATTGGGATAAATGAACATTAAATTATGCTCTTATTGTATTCTTGATCTTTTTTCAACACACAGTTTACAAAGTGAATTACACAAAACAAAATCATATACAGCACTATGGAATTTTGCTGTGCTACACAAATAAATAATAATGCTTCAAAATAAACAGTTGTCAAATGAATATGTTAAGCAAGAAACGTGCCACAAACCTACATCTACCCATAAGTTATCTGTATGTAATAGAAGCATTCTTTATATTGCCCGTGAATATGCAGAGGATTTGCTGTGGGGATGTTGAGGGTAAGATAAATTGTACTGAAAGGCTTATCATAGCACTAAGGACTTGATTTGGACAACCCTGTACTAAGTGTCACAATTATACTGAGTTTAAGTTCCATAACCAGAGAGACAGGAGCTAGATGGCGGAGCAAGAAAAAGGGAGTGTGTGAATCAGCTGACTAAGGGAATACGTTTTAGAGATCCTGTCGAGATAAAGATGGAAACAAATGTTGAACCTACACAAAATATACAAAACAAAAATCTTTAAATATACCCCATCAGCAGCAATATGTTGCCTTTTGACAGTAGAACATACATGTTAGTTTATTGATTCTTATAAATGTAAAATTCAGAGGGACCTTTAAATCAAGAAACTAAAAACTATCAAGTGGATTTGCATTTACCTGTTTCTGTTGAGTAAACCCTGAAGCTTTTATCCCAGAAGCCACAGATAAGAATGTAGCGGTTATCAGCTGTGACCACAAAACAGTGCGCATTGATCTGGATGCTCTGATCCACAAGGTCAGTGATCTGGCGCTTATTTACACCAGAATTATTGGCTATGAAAATTTCAGAATAAAATAATGTTATTTTTTTCAGAACAATAATAAAACTTAAGCATAAAGTAAAAATAAACTTTATTAGTTTAGATAAAGAACGTACATCTAAATACTTAAAGGGACACTGAACCCACATTTTTTCTTTCGCGATTTAGAAAGAGCATGCAATTTTAAGCAACTTTTTAATTTACTCCTATTATCAAATTTTTCTTCATTCTCTTGGTATCTTTATTTGAAAAAGCAAGAATGTAAGTTTAGATGCCGTCCCATTTTTGAGCAACCTGGGTTGTTCTTGCTGATTGGTGGATAAATTCACCCTACCAATAAACAAGTGCTGCCCAGAGTACCAGAACCAGAAATTGGCTGGCTCCTTAGCTTAAATGCCTTCTTTTTCAAATAAAGATAGCAAGTGAACAAAGAATAAATTATAATAGGAGTAAATTAGAAAGTTGCTTAAAACTGCATGCTCTATCTGAATCACAAAAGAAAAAAATTGGGTTCAGTGTCCCTTTAACTATTTACTTCTATTATCAAATAGCTTAAAAGGACATGAAACCCCATTTTTTTCTTTCATGAATCAGATAGAGAGTTCAATTTTAAAAAAAAGGTTTCCAATTGACTTCTGTTATCAAATTTGACTAATTCTCATGTTATTGTTTGTTGAAGAGATATCTAGATAAGTAGTGTGCACATGTCTGCAGCACTACATGACAGGAAACAGTGCTGCCATCGAGTGCTCTTGCCAATGTATAACATTGCTGCAAAACTGTTGCAATAATGTGCATGCTCCTGAACTTACCCTTTTTACCTGCTTTTCAACAAAGGATAACAAGAAAACAAAGAAAGTTTGATAGGAGTACATTGGAAAGTCGTTTAAAATTGTGTGTTCTATCTGAATCATTAAAGAAAATGTTTGGGTTTTATGTACATTTAATTATTTTGGCCTGATTTGTTGAATAATACATTTAAGTAGAGCGTTCATAGGAGCCCAGTAGTATGTTCTTGTCTTTAGCGCAGTGATGCTAATTACATCCTGATCCTCCCCAACCATTAACCCAAAATGAGCTGTCCAAGTGGTCCCTATTGATAATCCTCTCCTCTTAATTCTAAACAACCTCTCATACAAGATTCTTCTCTGTAATGCTGACTAAATCTATTCCCCCACATAACCCTATACTCTTCATCCCCTCTCACATCACACATACCCCCCCCCCGCCCCACATACACTAAAGCGTAGATGTGCTCTTTATAGACAGCTCATTTATAACCCTGATTAGTTAACCTGATTAACCAATTATGATTGCAATTTTTGTTTAATAAATAGAGAAATGAACCACTGTGAAAATGGAGAAGACAAGGATCAAGAAAAACAAAATTTATGCTGATCTGATAAATGTATTTATTTCCTGACACAGTTAGTCCACGGGATCATCTTAATTACTGTTAGGAATATCACTCCTGGCCAGCAGGAGGAGGCATAGAGCACCACAGCAAAGCTGTTAGGTATCACTTTCCTTCCCATAAACCCCAGTCATTCGACCGAAGGAAAAGGAGAGAAAGGAAATAACACCAGGTGCAGAGGTGACTGAAGTTAATATAACAAAAAAACTGTCTGAAAAACAGGGAGGGCCGTGGACTCACCGTGTCAAGAAATAAATACATTTATCAGGTAAGCATAAATTTTGTTTTCTTTCTAATGACACGGTGAGTCCACGGGATCATCTTAATTACTGTTGGGAATCAATACCCAAGCTAGAGGACACAGATGATAAGGGAGGGACAAGACAGGTAACCTAAACAGAAGGCACCACAGCTTGCAGAACCTTTCTCCCAAAAGAGGCCTCACCCGAAGCAAAAGCATCAAATTTATAGAATCTAGAAGAAAAAAGGAGTGTAAAACAGACCAAGTCGCAGCCTTACAAATCTGTTCTACCGAGGCTTCAGCCTTGAAGACCCAAGAGGAAGACACCGCCCTAGTGGAATGAGCTTTAATTCTTCTCAGGAGACTGCAGTCCAGCATTCTCATAAGCAAAACAAATACTACTTCACAACCAGAAAGCAAGAGAAGTAACAGTAGCTTTCTGACCCTATGTATTCCAGAAAAGCAAACAAACAATATAGAAGACTGACCAAAGTCCTTCGTAGCCTGCAGATAGATTTTAACAGCCCACACAACAACTAAGTTGTGCAACAAACGTTCTTTATGAGACCAGGGATTAGGACAGAGAGAAGGAACAACAATTTCCTGACTAATACATCTGTCCAAAACAACCTTAGGAAGAAAACCAAACTTGGTATGAGGAACTGCCTTATCTGTATGAAATATGAGATAAGGAGATTTGTACTGCAAAGCTCAAAGTTCAGAAACCCTCAGAGCAGAAGAGATAGCAGAAAGAAACAAAACTTTCCAAGATAATAAACTTAATCTCTATGGAATGTATCAGCTCAAACGGAGACTGATGCAAAACTAGAAAAACAAGGTTAAGGCTCCAAGGTGGAGCAACAGACTTGCACACAGGCCTGATTCTGATCAAGGCCTGATAAACGGATTGCACATCTTGCACGTCCGCCAAACGCTAATGTAGCAAAAAGATAATGCAGAAAACAGACCCCTTAGGATACTGACTGACAACCCTTCTCCAGACATTCCTGGAGAAAAGACAAAATCCTTGGATCCTGACCTTACTCCCAGAGAACCCTTGGATTCACACTAATAAGGATATTTATGCCATATCATATTGAAAGGCTTTCTAAAAACAGGATTGCGACACTGAATCATGGCCACAATGGCCGACTCAGAAAAAACACATTTAGATAGCACTAAACATACATCCTCCAAGCAGACAGCGTCAGAAACGAGATTTAGAAAAAGGGAGAGGAGACATCTCCACCAGATCCTGTGGGGTCATGCAGGGGCTATTAGAAACACCAAACGCTCTCTCCTGTTTGGTACGAGTAATGACTCGCTGAAGGAAAGCAAATGGAAAAAAAACAGATATGCTAGCCTGAAATCCCAAAGAACCACCAGAGCACCTATCAGAGCAGCCTGAGGACCTCTAGGACTAGAACCGTACCTAGAAAGTCCGGTCTTCTGACGAGACGCCATCAGATCTCACTCCGGTACCCTCAATTTGAGGTCTAAGCTGGAGAACACCTCCGAGGGAGATCCCCCTCCCCTGGTAGATAATGCTCAGAAATTATGCTTTCCACTAGTTCACTTCCTGGTAAGAGAATGGCAGAGAAACAGGAATAGTGAGCTCTCACCCACTAATAAGTCCAAGGCACCTCTTCATGGCACAGGAACTCCGAGTTCCTCCTGTCGGATGATCTAAAGCATTCCGAATGGAACCTGAAAAACTGGCTAAGGACAACTGAGGCCAAGCCATCAGAGCATCAAAAATCGCTCTCGACTCCCAATGTCGATGAGGAGAGTAGACTCTACCTGAGTCCAAGGTCCCTGCCCTTTAACAAATCCCAGACAACACCCCAGCCTAGCAGGTTAGCGTCTGAGGTCAGAATCTGCCAGGAAGGTCTCCGAAAGCATGTGCCCTGAGACAGATGTTCCTGAAACAACTACCCTGGACGAGAATCTCTTGTCGACTGATCTAGATCTATTCCCTGAGTAGATCTGCATGATCCCCGTTCCATTGTTGAGCATGCACACCTGCAGAACTTCCAAAGGGACCGAATAAGGAAAACGTGTCCATAGAAATGACCATTAGACTAATTGCCTCCATCCATGGAGCCACAAAGGGCTGAACATTGAACTCAAGAAGGCAAGAGGAGAATCCTTGATTTTCTGATATCTGTGTCAGAAAAAAATCAAAGACAGAGAATATTATGGTCCCTAAAGACCTATCTATCCATCACGTGAAATATGGAAAGACAACAAAAACTCAGAATGAGAGCTTGTCTATCTATTAAACTTAAAGCACCAGAAACCAAATAACTCCGGAAAAGGCGCCCCTGTTATTCCCCGAAGAACTGATCAGGGATACAAAAATCAGGGATCCGACTGGATTCAGAAATGTAATTCTCAAGAACTTGAAGATATGTGTCCTCTAAGTCTATGGAAGAAAAGAACTGGCCCTCCTAGACCAGGGAAAAACTAAATGATTCCCCAGTCAGAGGACAATATGAGAAAAACTTGCAGAGACACTTTAGTCCAAACGCAAATCAAAACTGCCTCCCTCTAATCTGACTGCAGATAATGTGAGAGGAGGAACCCAGAAAGGAAGGTATTAAAAACGTTTAAGGTGCAAAGACCACAGACTAACTGGGACATCTCAAAACCATGCTTTAAGGAAAAAACGCAATTAAGCCCCCACGAGTCCTTGATCGCTGAATTAAACTCAGCAGCAGGACTAACTTTGACATCCTTAAGGTCCATGTAGAAAAAGCCCTTTTCAGAAACATTTCTGTCAGATCAGGATGAAACAAGCTCTCACCCTTGTAAGTAGCGTCCGAAGCTTTGTTTAAGAAAATCCATTCAAAACATGATCCACAACTCCCAGAGGGCTAGCAGAGCGAAGCCAATCTAGGCTTCCAGTCAAATGACTTGCAGGGAAGCAACAGAAGGGAGAATTATGAAGCTTAAGAGACATATTCTGCCCTGAAACTCCTCTAAGGAATTCACTACCAGGTTCCACCCAAGGAAGCCGTGAATGCGGGCAACGATCCCGCTACCTCTCGCATGCTATGCGAGCACTCTTGTATCACTTAATCCAGTGGTCATACAAACTACAATATAAACTCCCATCTTGTCCATTGATCCTTAAAGGGGCAGCTATCTGCCATAGGGATCGAATAATCTAAGCCAAAGTAGAAAAGCACCTTCTACTGTAGGCATTGTGCGCCAAGATAAGTAATGGGGATGCGCACGGAAACCATCTTGGTACTGACAGGAAATGGGAAGGAATCCCTAACAGCTCCCATTCCCGTGAAAACAATACCCTAGCACGCTCTGGAACAGGAAAAACTTCCACAAGGAATCCCAGCAAATATTAAATTTACTAGATATTTTAGGATTGACAATGACAAGATATTGAAGTCATCCAGAGTAGCCAAAACCTCCTATAACAAAACCCGAGAAATCAGGCATGAGTCTGAAGGATGTCACCTTAGCATCAGATGAAGGAATTATACTTGTCCAAGTCTGAGGCTTCACCCTCAGATGCTACCAACGTATCCTACTCATCAGACTTATGAGGAAGGCGACCTGAGTAGCAGAAAACGGAGCAGAAACCACACCATCTGAATCTCTAATGTTCCACTTGCCATTTCCCATAGTATAGGAAAAGCAGATAATGCCACAGATACTGCAGAAGACATCTGGGCAGCAAGGTCTGCAGGCAAATAACTCCTCCAGGAGATAGAAAGGAACCGCAGGACACTGCATGTGACGCCAATGAGGCTTGGGACAAAAAAGGAGAAAAACTGTGGCATTGCCTAAACAGCATCATCCTAGGAGACAGTGGCTCAAAGATAAACAATCTATTAGTTATGCAGCACAAAATTGTATACATTAAACAAAACAAAAAAGTGCCACAGGGCATAACCAGCCTATAAATCAACCCAAGGACAACCATGTTCTGGCATTTATGATATTAGATAACTTATATCTCAAAGAAAAAACTTAATTTTGAAGGAACAGGATTCTGTTCCTGAAATATGAAAAATATGACTCAGGTCTTGGCTTCAAACAAACAAAAAATAAATAAATAAATAAAATGATTACCACCAAAAATCAGTGGAATCACTTTAAATATAAACACTTCACTAGGGGAAATGAGAGGAGCTGGCAGCGCTATTTATACATAACCAAATAGCTAAGCGCCCTCTAATGGTCATTGAAACGAAGAGTGAAATACGAAACATGAAAAAAAACCAAAGGATTTTCCAGACAGTGTACGGTACTTAATAAGGAGCTTAATAATGGCTTCTCTAACGCTTCTCATAAGTCTAGAAAAAAAACCAGCTCCTAGAAGAGAAACCTCTATTTCTCTACAGAAGCATCGTTCCGATCTGTCGGAAGAGAAAAGGGGCGTGTGCAAGACCAAAAATGGCGCTTCCCTGCCATGTATAGTGATGCAGGAACCAAGACACAACACAGAAATGAGGCGCGCATGTAAATCTAGCTGTGCACCACATTCTATCAGCCCAACTTGTTAAAGCCAAACGTCTGCGCCTCAATCTTGTCTAAAAGCACCCATCTAACTGACAAAAAATCGTGCCGCTCTTTGCAATAAAAAACAAACCGGAATGCACTTAAAACTGTCAGAACCTCTGACTGAAGCAAATTACCGTTACCCTTCTAGGTAAAAAGAAAACAACGTACCCCTCACCCAAGTGACCATAACATCCCCAAGGATAAAATGTATAAAGGAGGGATCAATTAACCCTCAATATCCATCACATGAGCCATAATATATTCAGGGAATACTATCAAAAAGTATTAACCCCTAGTCTCTTTTAGTCACACTGAGTGCCTGCGTCCTGCCAAGATATCCTACCCCAGGATATATATGTCCCAGATAAAATGCAGTATAAATCTTTCAAAAGTCCATGTCCCCCCTAACAGAAAAGACACAGCACTTACCTGCATCTAGCCGTCCAGCAGGAGGACCGCTTATACAGTGTGAGAGGATGCCGCTCCTCACATAGAAAACGCAGCAAGGCCCACCTTACAAGTTCCTAACTGCTTTAAAGCCACCATTGCCCTACTGAAGAGACTAATGTGGAGTACAGCTAGACCCAATCTTGAAAGGAAAAGTCAGAGCAAGCCTGTTCTGACTTTCAAAATTATAAAATCTTTATTGACACTAAAACTTCCCCTCTTCCTCTTGAAGGCAAAGAGAATGACTGGGGTTTATGGGAAGGGAAGGGAAGTGATACTTAACAGCTTTGCTGTGGTGCTCTTTGCTCTCTTCCTGCTGGCCAGGAATGATATTCCCAACAGTAATTAAGATGATCCCGTGGACTCACTGTGTCATTAGAAAGAAAAAAGATTGAAACTTATGCATGACTGAAGGAATGGTAATTTAGTTTTTGTGTTTTTTTTTTTAAAGGGTAATCAAATCAAATAGGTTAGATAGTTATATATGGTACATGTGAGTGAGTGTGTGTGAGGGGGGTTGTTTAGAATCAATTAATGGTGGATTACGTTGATATAGTAAAGCAGTTCACTAGATTTTTTTCATAGTGAAGCTCCATATTGACTTGCATGGGATATGCATTAGTTTTTCAGCAGTTTTTCAATTTAATTTTAAACATTCAACATATGCAATAATTTGCAAAAGTTTAAAATAAAAAACATAAAGCAAAATGTACTTTCTACAACAAAAACAGTGAAGTTGTAAACATCATGCAGGCATTTTCTTCCTAACCATAGTCAGCTGTAAGAATTACAGTAATACAATTTGCACAGGTTTACATACGTACCAATCAATGAATCCATCTCAATGGGAAGATGATGGGCCTGATCCAGTGAGTACCCTGGCGCCCCCCTCAGCCCTGCATACAAAGTATTCATAGTTAGAGTTTACTCTATCACTGCACAGAAATTAAATGCTAAATGTAGACATAAATATGTCTATCTAGGTTGCATATTTAGCAAGTTTCACATTAATAGATGCTGGGCTACATCACAATATACGGAATAATAGCTATAATGAGCGTGTTTTAAAAATATATTTTTTAACTCCATAAATGACTACTGGATGGCGTCAACATATTTCTCAGATCACATTATGCTAAATATATTAATTTTCCCTCTAAACCTAAGTCATATAACTGTGTTAAGTAATTTGAATATTTCTGTGGAAAACATTATGCTACTTATAATACATCCACTAGGGGACTTTGCAAATAATGATGTTTGTTGAAAAAAGTGTCAGTTCTATTTTTCAGATTCTTTCAGTCAATTTGATTGCGATAATGTGATCCTGATGCAGAATTAAATACAGTAAACATTGTATATATAATGCTGTATGTTTGATAAAAGTTACAGTGAATGAATCACAGGCTGATAGACATGGCCCACAATGCTAACGTTTGATATGTTTCGTAGGGATGTTAAAGGGATATGAAACCCCAAATAAATATTTTGTGATTGAAAGAACATTCCATTAAAAAAAAAAAAATCCAATTTACTTTATTACTATTTAATATTATCAAACTAGCTTTGATAATATGGTATCCTTTGTTGAAGAGATACCTAGGTCTGGAGCACTATATGGTAGTAAATAGTCCTGCTAACTAGTGCTCTTGCAAATGGAAAACATTCTTGCATAACTGCTGTCATATAGTGCTCCAGACACAGGCAACCTCCTTAGCTTCCATTCCTGTTTTTCAACAAAAGATACCAAGAGAATGAAGGAAATTTGATAATAGAAAGTTGATTTCAATTTCATGCTCTATCTGAAACATGAAATATTTTTTTTTAATTTTTTATGTCTCTTTAACCAGAAGGATGATTAAAGGGACATTGTACACTAGATTTTTCTTTGCATAAATGTTTGGTCGATGATCTATATACCGATATATCCCATCTGGGAGTGTTTTTGTTAATTTATAGTTTTGCTTATTTGTAAATAACATTGTACTGCTTTTCAGACTCCTAACCGAACCGCAAAAACATAATTTATGTAAGAACTTACCTGATAAATTCATTTCTTTCATATTGGCAAGAGTCCATGAGCTAGTGACGTATGGAATATACAATCCTACCAGGATGGGCAAAGTTTCCCAAACCTCAAAATGCCTATAAATACACCCCTCACCACACCCGCAATTCAGTTTAACAAATAGCCAAGTAGTGGGGTGATAAAGAAAGGAGTAATAAAGCATCAACAAAGGAAATTGGAAATAATTGTGCTTTATACAAAAAAATCATAACCACCATAAAAAAAGGGTGGGCCTCATGGACTCTTGCCAATATGAAAGAAATGAATTTATCAGGTAAGTTCTTACATAAATTATGTTTTCTTTCATGTAATTGGCAAGAGTCCATGAGCGAGTGATGTATGGGATAGCAATACCCAAGATGTGGAACTCCACGCAAGAGTCACTAGAGAGGGAGGGATAAAAAAAAACAGCCATTTTCCGCTGAAAAAATTAATCCGCAACCCAAAATATAAGTTTATTCTCATAAATGAAAGGCAAAAACTTAAATCAAAAGCAGAAGAATCAAACTGAAACAGCTGCCTGAAGAACTTTTCTACCAAAAACTGGTTCCGAAGAAGCAAATACATCAAAATGGTAGAATTTAGTAAATGTATGCAAAGAAGACCAAGTAGCAGCTTTGCAAATCTGATCAACTGAAGCTTCATTCTTAAAAGCCCAGGAAGTGGAAACTGATCTAGTAGAATGAGATGTAATTCTCTGAGGCGGGCTTGACCCGACTCCAAATAGGCTTGATGAATCAAAAGCTTTAACCACGAAACCAAAGAAACGGCAGAAAACTTCTGACCTTTCCTAGAACCAGAAAAGAAAACAAATAGACTAGAAGTCTTCCTGAAATCTTTAGTAGCTTCAACATAATATTTTAGAGCTCTCACCACATCCAAAGAATGTAAAGATCTCGCCAAAGAATTCTTAGGATTAGGACACAAGGAAGGAACAACAATTTCTCTATTAATGTTGTTAGAATTCACAACCTTAAGTAAGAATTTAAATGAAGTCTGCAAAACTGCCTTACCCTGATGAAAAATCAGAAAAGGAGAATCACAAGAGAGAGCGGATAATTCAGAAACTCTTCTAGCAGAAGAGACGGCTAAAAGAAACAACACTTTCCAAGAAAGTAGTTTAATGTCCGAAGAATACATAGGCTCAAACGGAGGAGCCTGTAAAGCCTTCAAAACCAAATTAAGACTCCAAGGAGGAGAGATTGATTTAATGACTTGATACGAACCAAAGCCTGCACTAAACAATGAATATCAGGAAGTTGAGCAATCTTTCTGTGAAATAAAACAGAAAGAGCAGAAATTTGTCCTTTCAAGGAACTTGCAGACAAACCTTTATCCAAACCATCCTGAAGAAACTGTAAAATGCTAGGAATTCTAAAAGAATGCCAAGATAATTTATGAGAAGAACACCATGAAATGTAAGTCTTCCATAACTCGATAATAAATCTTTCTAGAAACAGATTTACGAGCCTGCAACATAGTATTAATCACGGAGTCAGAAAAACCTCTATGACTAAGCACTAAGCGTTCAATTTCCATACCTTTAAAATTAATGATTTGAGACCCTGATGGAAAAACGGACCTTGAGCTAGAAAGTCTGGCCTTAATGGAAGTGGCCAAGGTTGGCAACTGGACATCCGAACAAGATCCGCATACCAAAACCTGTGAGGCCATGCTGGAGCCACCAGCAGCACAAACAATTGCTCCATGATGATTTTGGAGATCACTCTTGGAAGAAGAACTAGAGGCAGGAAAATATAAGCCGGTTGATAACACCAAGGAAGTGTCAACACATCCACTGCTTCTGCCTGAGGATCCCTGGACCTGGACAGGTACCTGGGATGTTTCTTGTTTAGATGAGATACTATCAGATCTATTTCTGGAAGCCCCCACTTCTGAACAACTTGAAAAAACACATCTGGGTGGAGAGACCATTCTCCTGGATGTAAAGTCTGATGACTGAGGTAATCTGCTTCCCAATTGTCTATACCTGGGATATGAACCGCAGATATTCCGCCCAAACAAGTATCCGAGATACTTCTTTCATAGCTTGAGGACTGTGAGTCCCACCCTGATGATTGACATATGTCACAGTTGTGATATTGTCTGCCTGAAAACAAATGAACGGTTCTCTCTTCAACAGAGGCCAAAACTGAAGAGCCCTGAGAATTGCACGGAGTTCCAAAATATTTATTGGTAATCTCGCCTCTTGAGATTTCCAAACCCCTTATGCTGTCAGAGATCCCCAAACAGCTCCCCAACCTGAAAGACTTGCATCTGTTGTGATCACAGTCCAGGTTGGATGAACGAAAGAGGCCCCTAGAATTATACGATGGTGATCTAACCACCAAGTCAGAGAAAGTCAAACATTGGGATTTAAGGATATTAATTGTGATATCCTTGTATAATCCCTGCACCATTGGTTCAGCATACAAAGCTGGAGAGGTCTCATATGAAAACGAGCAAAGGGGATCGTGTCCGATGCTGCAGTCATGAGACCTAAAACTTCCATGCACAAAGCTACTGAAGGGAATGACTGAGACTGAAGGTTTCGACAGGCTGCAACCAATTTCAAACGTCTCTTGTCTGTTGGAGACAAAGTCATGGACACTGAATCTATCTGGAAACCTAAAAAGGTTACCCTTGTCTGAGGAATCAAACAACTTTTTGGTAAATTGATCCTCCAACCATGTCTTCGAAGATACAACAGTAGTTGATTCGTGTGAGATTCTGCAAAAATGTAAAGACTGAGCAAGTACCAATATATCGTCCAAATAAGGAAACACCGCAACACCCCGCTCTCTGATAACAGAGAGTAGGACACCAAGAACCTTTGAAAAGATTCTTAGAGCTGTCACTAGGCCAAAAAGGAAGAGCAACAAATTGGTAATGGTTGTCTAGAAAAGAGAATCTCAGGAACTGATAGCGATCTGGATGAATCGGAATATGAAGATATGCATCCTGTAAGTCTATTGTGGGCATATAATGCCCTTGCTGAACAAAAGGCAGAATAGACCTTATAGTCATCATTTTTAAATTTGGTACTCTTACATATTGATTCAAAATTTTTAGATCCAAAACTGATCTGAATGAATTTTCTTTCTTTGGGACAATGAATGGATTTGAACAAAACCCCAGACCCTGTTCCTGAAACGGAACTGGCATGATTACCTTAAATAACACCAGGTCTGAAACACACTTCAGGAAAGCCTGAGCCTTTACTGTGTTTGCTGGAATGCGTGAGAGAAAAAAATCTTCTCACAGGCAGTCTTACTCTGAATCCTATTCTGTACCCCTGAGAGACAATATTCTGAATCCAATGATTTTGGACCGAATTGATCCAAACATCTTTGAAAAATCTTAAATCTGCCCCCTACCAGCTGAGCTGGAATAAGGGCCGCACCTTCATGCGGACTTGGGGGCTGACTTTGATCTCATAAATGGCTTGGATTTATTCCAATTGGAAGAAGGCTTCCAATTGGAAACAGATTCCTTGGGGGAAGAATTAGGTTTCTGTTCCTTATTTAAGAACGAAAACAGTTAGAAGCTTTAGATTTACCCTTATATCTTTATCCTGAGACAAAAAACTCCCTTCATCCAGTGACAGTTGAAATTATTGAATCCAACTGTGAACCAAATAATTTATTACCTTGGAAAGAAGAGATAGCAATCTGGACTTAGAAGTCATATCATCATTCCAAGATTTAAGCCACAAAGCTCTTCTAGCTAAAATAGCTAAAGACATAGATTTAACATCCATTTTGATGATATCAAAAAATGGCATCACAAATGAAATTATTAGCATGTTGAATCAAGTTAACAATGCTAGACAAATCATGATCCGATACTTGTTGCGCTAAAGTTTCCAACCAAAAAGTTGAAGCATCTGCAACATCAGCCAAAGAAATTGCAGGCCTAAGAAGATGACCTGAAAATAAATAAGCTTTCTTTAGATAAGATTCAAGTTTCCTATCTAAAGGATCTTTAAAAGAAGTACTAAAGAAGAAGGAATAAAAGAAGTACCAAGCCTATTCCATTCCTTAGAAATCATATCAGAAATCACATCAGGAACTGGAAAAACCTCTGGAATAACCACAGGAGGTTTATAAACAGAATTTAAACGTTTACTAGTTTTAATATCAAGAGGACTAGTCTCCTCAATATCCAATATAATCAACACTTCTTCAACAAAGAACGAATGTACTCCATTTAAATAAATAAGTAGATTTGTCAGTGTCAATATCTGAGGAAGGATGTTCTGAATCAGATAGATCCTCAGGAGGAGGATAATTCAGTATGTTGTCGGCCATTTGAAATTTCATCAACTTTATGAGAAGTTTTAAAAGACCTTTACATTTATTAGAAGCCGGGATGGCAGACAAAGCCTTCTGAATAGAATCAGCAATAAATTCTTATAAATTCACAGGTATATCTTGTACATTAGATGTTAAAAGAACAGCAACAGGCAATGTACTATTACTGATGGACACATTCTCTGCATGTAAAAGTTTATCATGACAACTTATTACAAACCACAGCTGGAGATATAATCTCCACAAGATTACAACAAATGTACTTAGTTTTGGTAGAATTGATATCAGTCAGCAGGATTCCAACATGATTTCTGAGACAGGATCAGATTGAGACATCTTGCAAATGTAAGAGAAAAAAACAACATATAAAGCAAAATTATCAATTTCCTTATATGGCAGTTTCAGGAATGGGGAAAAAAATGCAAACAGTATAGCTCTCTGATAGAGAAAAAAGGCAAGAGGCACATAGGAATGGGGTTTAAAATAATGAAAATATTTGGCGCCAAGTATGACGCACAAACAAATAGAGAAATTTTTTTTGCGCTAACAACATCCGGAAATGACACACTCGCGTCATTGAAGATGCAAACTTGTGAAAGGGCTAGGCGTCGTCAAAGACGCCGGAAATTACAAATTTGCGCCATCGAACGTAACTTCGCGCCAAAAATGACGCAATATAGTTTGGCATTTTGCACCCTCGCAAGCCTAATTCTGCCCACAAATTTAAAATGACAGTCAATTGAAAAAAGACTAAACCCCAGGTAAGAAATACATTTTCCTAAAAAATGCATTTCCCAGATATGAAACTGATAGTTTGCAAAAGGAAATATACTGAAACCTGAATCATGGCAGATATAAGTACAATCAATATATTTAGAACTTTATATAAATACATAAAGTGCCAAAACATAGCTGAGAGTGTCTTAAGTAATAAAAACATACTTACCAAAAGACACCCATCCACATATAGCAGATAGCCAAACCCTTACTGAAACAGTTATCAGTAGAGGTAATGGAATATGAGAGTGTATCGTCGATCTGAAAAAGGGAGGTAGGAGATGAATCTCTACGACTGATAACAGAGAACCTATGAAATAGATCTCCCGTGAGGAAAACCGTTGCATTCAAAAGGTGATACTCCCTTCACATCCCTCTGACATTCACTGTACTCAGAGGAATCAGGCTTCAAAATGCATATCAACGAAGAAATCTTAGCACAAACTTACTTCACCACCTCCATAGGAGAGCAAAGTTTGTAAAACTAAATTGTGGGTGTGGTGAGGGGTGTATTTATAGGCGTTTTGAGGTTTGGGAAACTTTTCCCCTCCTGGTAGGATTGTATATCCCATATGTCACTAGCTCATGGACTCTTGCCAATTACATGAAAGAAATGTTATATCTAAACTGATGTCTACAGACTCTTGTTTGTGTAATGGATTTTTTCATATGCAGGGAAGGGGGAGGGGGGAGTGGTCTGCCTTTCATGCTTTCTAGCCCCTTTCAGAACTGCAGATCACTAAAAGTAAAAAGACCATCGGCTAGATTTAGAGTTCTGTGGCCAAAGGGGTGCGTTAGTTACGGGTGCCTTTTTTCCCCCGCACCTTTTAAACAACGCTGGTATTGAGAGTTCTCTGAAGGGCTGCGTTAGGCTCCAAAAAGGGAGCGTACAGGCATATTTACCGCCACTGCAACTCTCAATACCAGCGGTGCTTACGGACGCGGCCAGCTTAAAAAACGTGCTCGTGCAACACCTGCAAAAAAGCAGCGTTCAGCTCCTAACGCAGCCCCATTGTTTCCTATGGGGAAACACTTCCTAAGTCTGCACCTAACACTCTAACATGAACCCCGAGTCTAAACACCCCTAACCTTACACTTATTAACCCCTAATCTGCCGCCCCTGCTATCGCTGACCCCTGCATATTATTATTAACCCCTAATCTGCCGCTCCGTACACCGCCGCAACCTACGTTATCCCTATGTACCCCTAATCTGCTGCCCCTAACATCGCCGATCCCTATATTATATTTATTACCCCCTAATCTGCCCCCCCCAACGTTGCCGCTACCTACCTACACTTATTAACCCCTAATCTGCCTACCGGACCTCACCGCTACTCTAATAAATGTATTAACCCCTAAAGCTAAGTCTTACCCTAACCCTAACACCCCCCTAAGTTAAATTTAATTTTATTCTAACGAAATAAAATAAATATTATTAAATAAATTATTCCTATTTAAAGCTAAATACTTACCTGTAAAATAAACCCTAATATAGCTACAATATAAATAATAATTATATTGTAGCTATTTTAGGATTTATATTTATTTTACAGGCAACTTTGTATTTATTTTAACCAGGTACAATAGCTATTAAATAGTTAATAACTATTTAATAGTTACCTAGTTAAAATAATTACAAAATTACCTGTAAAATAAATCCTAACCTAAGTTACAATTAAACCTAACACTACACTATCAATAAATAAATTAAATAAACTATCTACAATTATCTACAATTATATCAACTAAACTAAATTACAAAAAAAAACAAACACTAAATTACAAAAAAAACAAACACTAAATTACAAAAAATAAAAAGAGATTACAAGAATTTTAAACTAATTACACCTACTCTAAGCCCCCTAAAAAAATAACAAAGCCCCCCAAAATAAAAAAATGCCCTACCCTATTCTAAAATAAAAATTGTAAAGCTCTTTTACCTTACCAGCCCTTAAAAGGGCCTTTTGCGGGGCATGCCCCAAAGAAAACAGCTCTTTTGCATTTAAATAAGCATACAGTACCCCCCCAACATTACAACCCACATACCCCTAATCTAACCCAAACATCCCTTAAAAAACCTAACACTAAGCCCCTGAAGATCTTCCTACCTTGTCTTCACCACGCCGGGTATCACCGATCCGTCCAGAAGAGGGTCCGAAGTCTGACTCCTATCCGGCAAGAAGAGGTCCAGAAGAGGGTCCAAAGTCTTCATCCTATCTGGCAAGAAGAGGAGATCCGGACCGGCAAACATCTTCATCCAAGCGGCATCTTCTATCTTCTTCCATCCGGCGCGGAGCGGGACCATCTTGAAGCAGCCAACGCGGATCCATCCTCTTCTTCCAGGCGACTCCCGACGAATGAAGGTTCCTGCTCCGTGCCGGATGGAAGAAGATAGAAGATGCCGCTTGGATGAAGATGTTTGTCGGTCCGGATCTCCTCTTCTTGCCGGATAGGATGAAGACTTTGGACCCTCTTCTGGAACTCTTCTTGCCGGATAGGAGGAAGACTTCGGACCCTCTTCTGGACGGATGGGTGATACCCGGCATGGTGAAGACAAGGTAGGAAGATCTTCAGGGGCTTAGTGTTAGGTTTATTTAAGGGGTGTTTGGGTTAGATTAGGGGTATGTGGGTGGTGGGTTGTAATGTTGGGGGGTATTGTATGTTTATTTAAATGCAAAAGAGCTGTTTTCTTTGGGGCATGCCCCGCAAAAGGCCCTTTTAAGGGCTGGTAAGGTAAAAGAGCTTTACAATTTTTATTTTAGAATAGGGTAGGGCATTTTTTTATTTTGGGGGGCTTTTTTATTTTTTTAGGGGGCTTAGAGTAGGTGTAATTAGTTTAAAATTCTTGTAATCTTTTTTTATTTTTTGTAATTTAGTGTTTGTTTGTTTTTGTAATTTAGTGTTTGTTTGTTTTTGTAATTTAGTTTAGTTGATATAATTGTAGATAATTGTAAATAGTTTATTTAATTTATTTATTGATAGTGTAGTGTTAGGTTTAATTGTAACTTAGGTTAGGATTTATTTTACAGGTAATTTTGTAATTATTTTAACTAGGTAACTATTAAATAGTTATTAACTATTTAATAGCTATTGTACCTGGTTAAAATAAATACAAAGTTGCCTGTAAAATAAATATAAATCCTAAAATAGCTACAATATAATTATTATTTATATTGTAGCTATATTAGGGTTTATTTAACAGGTAAGTATTTAGCTTTAAATAGGAATAATTTATTTAATAAGAATTATTTTATTTTGTTAGAATAAAATTATATTTAATTTAGGGGGGTGTTAGGGTTAGGGTAAGACTTAGCTTTAGGGGTTAATACATTTATTAGCGTAGCGGTGAGGTCCGGTCGGCAGATTAGGGGTTAATAATTGTAGGTAGGTGGCGGCGACGTTGGGGGGGGGCAGATTAGGGGGTAATAAATATTATGAAGGGGTCGGCGATGTTAGGGGCAGCAGATTAGGGGTACATAGGGATAATGTAGGTAGCGGCGGTGTGCGGTCGGCAGTTTGGGGGTTAAAAAAATTTAATAGAGTAGCAGCGATGTGGGGGGGCCTCGGTTAAGGGGTACATAGGTAGTTTATGGGTGTTAGTGTACTTTAGAGCACAGTAGTTAAGAGCTTTATGAACCGGCGTTAGCCCAGAAAGCTCTTAACTCCTGGCTTTTTCCTGCGGCTGGAGTCTTGTCGTTAGATTTCTAACGCTCACTTCAGCCAAGACTCTAAATACCGGCGTTAGAAAGATCCCATTGAAAAGATAGGATACGCAATTGGCGTAGGGGGATCTGCGGTATGGAAAAGTCGCGGCTGGAAAGTGAGCGTTAGACCCTTTCCTGACTGACTCTAAATACCAGCGGGCGGTAAAAACCAGCGTTAGGACCCCCTAACGCTGGTTTGGACGGCTAACGCAGAACTCTAAATCTAGGCACATGTTTGTGTGTGTCTTTTAGAAATATTCATTATCCCGTTGAAAACACAAGACATATTCAGTACATACCCACAGTGTTGTGCCATCTATTTACAGCAAACAGCCGGCTGCACGTCACAGTTACCACTGCAGGGATTGTAAGGTGGGGAAGAGTATTTGCTGCGACATGAGTAACTGGGGAGTTAGATGGAAATTTCAGCACCATTATAACATCTTGCTGCATCTGATCTTTAAACATGAGAGGGCTCTGTGGAAGGAAACACTGTTGAATAGAAGGAGGAGAGCAGAAGGAAACAGAAGGGATAATGCCATTAGTGAGAAGGTCTAATGGAAAGCTAGGTTAATAGAGTCAAACAATGCAGAAGAATAAGAACAAGATGTAAATAACTAAAGGCTTCTAACAGGAATGTTAATCTACAAGGAAAAGATAGAGGTTCAAAGGCAATGAACAAAACTTTAGTTTAGGCCAGGGCTCGATAAACCCAGGAGCCAGGGAGCCATTTGCTCCTAGAATTTTACTCCTGGCTCCTAATTTTTTGGGGTTATTCTCCATATATCTATATACAACTACCACTGTCTGGCTCCTAAAAATATGTCTGGTTCCTAAATATTCTTACTGGCTCCTAATTTGTAAACAGATTTGTCGAGCACTGGTCTAGAGGCTAAAAAAAGAGGCCAATAAAGGGACATTAGATAGGGCATGCGATTTTTAGCAACTTTCTAATTTACTTTCATCATAAAATTTGCTTTGTTCTCTTGGCATTCTTTGTTAAAAGCTAAACCTAGGTATACTCATATGCTAATTTCTAAGCCATTCAAGGGCGTCTCTTATCTCAGGGCATTTTGACAGTTTTTTTTTAACAGCTAGACAGTGCTAATTCATATGTGCCCTATAGATAACATTGTGCTCACTTCTGTGAAGTTGCCTAGGAGTCAGCATTGATTGGCTAATCTGTCAAAAGAACTGAAATAAGTGGTAGCCTGCAGAGGCTTAGACACAAGATAACTATAACCGTGTTGGTTATGAAAAACTGGGGAATGTGTAATAAAGGGATTATCTATCTTTTTAAACAATAAGAATTCTGGAGTAGACTGTCACTTTAATGAATATAAAAAGTATATTTTAAAATTTTTGTTTCATGCTGGTGGAGGTTTGTAGATGTCCACAAATTTATTTATTTCCTGTATTAATATTTTACACAGCTTTTTCATAAAAATAATATTTTTAACATGTATTTTTAACAATTAAAAGTTTTATGCTCATTTAATGGCATAAGAAACCAAAAACATGGGATTCAGACAGGACATTCAATTTAAAAAAAAAGTTTCCAATTTACATCTATTGTCAAATCTGCTTTGTTCCCATGGTATCATTTGCTGAAAGATACCTAGGTAGAAGTCTGGAGCACCACATTGCAGGGAATAGTGCTACCATCTAATGGTTTTGCAAATGAATACCATCCTTGCAAAACTGTTGCCATATAATTCTTCAGACACATGCACACTCCTGAGCTTACGGCCCTGCTTTTAAACAAAATATCGATAATAAAAGTAAATTAGAAAGTGGTTTTAAAAAAACAGAATTTATGTTTACCTGATAAATTACTTTCTCCAACGGTGTGTCCGGTCCACGGCGTCATCCTTACTTGTGGGATATTCTCTTCCCCAACAGGAAATGGCAAAGAGCCCAGCAAAGCTGGTCACATGATCCCTCCTAGGCTCCGCCTTCCCCAGTCATTCGACCGACGTAAAGGAGGAATATTTGCATAGGAGAAATCATATGATACCGTGGTGACTGTAGTTAAAGAAAATAAATCATCAGACCTGATTAAAAAACCAGGGCGGGCCGTGGGCCCGACACACCGTTGGAGAAAGTAATTTATAAGGTAAACATAAATTCTGTTTTCTCCAACATAGGTGTGTCCGGTCCACGGCGTCATCCTTACTTGTGGGAACCAATACCAAAGCTTTAGGACACGGATGATGGGAGGGAGCAAATCAGGTCACCTAGATGGAAGGCACCACGGTTTGCAAAACCTTTCTCCCAAAAATAGCCTCAGAAGAAGCAAAAGTATCAAATTTGTAAAATTTGGTAAAAGTGTGCAGTGAAGACCAAGTCGCTGCCTTACATATCTGATCAACAGAAGCCTCGTTCTTAAAGGCCCATGTGGAAGCCACGGCCCTAGTGGAATGAGCTGTGATTCTTTCAGGAGGCTGCCGTCCGGCAGTCTCATAAGCCAATCTGATGATGCTTTTAAGCCAAAAAGATAGAGAGGTAGAAGTTGCTTTTTGACCTCTCCTTTTACCAGAATAAACAACAAACAAGGAAGATGTTTGTCTGAAATCCTTTGTAGCATCTAAATAGAATTTTAGAGCACGGACAACGTCCAAATTGTGTAACAAACGTTCCTTCTATGAAACTGGATTCGGACACAAAGAAGGTACAACTATCTCCTGGTTAATATTTTTGTTGGAAACAACCTTCGGAAGAAAACCAGGCTCAGTACGTAAAAACCACCTTATCTGCATGGACCAGATAGGGCGGAGAACACTGCAGAGCAGATAACTCAGAAACTCTTCTAGCAGAAGAAATTGCAACCTAAAACAAAACTTTCCAAGATAATAACTTAATATCTATGGAATGTAAGGGTTCAAACGGAACCCCTTGAAGAACTGAAAGAACTAGATTAAGACTCCAGGGAAGAGTCAAAGGTCTGTAAACAGGCTTGATTCTAACCAGAGCCTGAACAAACGCTTAAACGTCTGGCACAGCTGCCAGCCTTTTGTGAAGTAAAACAGATAAAGCAGAGATCTGTCCCTTCAGAGAACTCGCAGAAAATCCTTTCTCCAAACCTTCTTGTAGAAAGGAAAGAATCTTAGGAATTTTTATCTTGTTCCATGGGAATCCTTTAGATTCACACCAACAGATATATTTTTTCCATATATTATGGTAAATTTTTCTAGTTACAGGCTTTCTAGCCTGAATAAGAGTATCTATTACAGAATCTGAAAACCCACGCTTTGATAAAATCAAGCGTTCAAACTCCAAGCAGTCAGTTGGAGGAAAACCAGATTCGGATGTTCGAATGGACCCTGAATAAGAAGGTCCTGTCTCAAAGGTAGCTTCCATGGTGGAGCCGATGACACATTCACCAGGTCTGCATACCAAGTCCTGCGTGGCCACACAGGAACTATCAAGGTCACCGAAGCCCTCTCCAGATTGATCCTGGCTACCAGCCTGGGAATGAGAGGAAACGGTGGGAATACATAAGCTAGGTTGAAGATCCAAGGTGCTACTATTGTATCCAATAGAGTCGCCTTGGGATCCCTGGATTTGGACCCGTAACAAGGGACCATGAAGTTCTGACGAGAGGCCATCAGAACCAAGTCTGGAATGCCCCATAATTGAGTTATTTGGGCAAAGATTTCCAGATGGAGTTCCCACTCCCCCGGATGCTCCTCCATCGCCAGGGAACTCCTTGTTACCCCCTGATGGTTGATATATGTAACAGTCGTCATGATGACTGATTGAAACCTTATGAATTTGGCCTTTGCTAGTCAAGGCCAAGCCTTGAGAGCATTGAATATCGCTCTCAGTTCCATTATGTTTATCGGGAGAAGAGAGTCTTCCCGAAACCATAGACCCTGAGTTTTCAGGGGTTCCCAGACCGCGCCCCAGCCCACCAGACTGGCGTCGGTCGTGACAATGACCTATTCTGGTCTGCGGAAGCTCATTCCCTGTGACAGGTTGTCCAGGGTCAGCCACCAACGGAGTGAATCTCTGGTTATTTGATCTACTTGTATCGTCGGAGACAAGTCTGTATAATCCCCATTCCACAGTCTGAGCATGCCCAGGTGCAATGGTCTTAGATGAATTCGTGCAAAAGGAACTATGTCCATTGCCGCAACCATCAACCCTATTACTTCCATGGACTGCGCTATGGAAGGAAGAAGAACAGAATGAAGTACCTGACAAGAGCTTAGAAGTTTTGATTTTCTGGCCTCTGTCAGAAAAACCTTCATTTCTAAGGAAACTATTATTGTTCCCAAGAAGGGAACTCTTGTTGACGGGGACAGAGAACTTTTTTCTATGTTCACCTTCCACCTGTGAGATCTGAGAAAGGCTAGGACAATGTCCGTATGAGCCCTTGCTTTTGACAGAGACGACACTTGAATCAGGATGTCGTCCAAGTAAGGTACTACTGCAATGCCCCTTGGTCTTAGCACCGCTAGAAGGGACCCTAGTACCCTTGTGAAAATCCTTGGAGCAGTGGCTAATCCGAATGGAAGTGCCACAGGTAATGCTTGTCCAGAAAGGCGAACCTTAGGAACCGAAAATGTTCCTTGTGGATAGGAATACGTAGGTACGCATCCTTTAAGTCCACCGTGGTCATGAATTGACCTTCCTGGATGGTAGGAAGGATCGTTCGAATGGTTTCCATTTTGAATGATGAAACCCTTAGAAACTTGTTTAGAATCTTGAGATCTAAAATAGGTCTGAATGTTCCCTCTTTTTTGGGAATTATGAACAGGTTGGAGTAAAAACCCATCCCTTGTTCTCCTAATGGAACAGGATGAATCACTCCCATGCTTAACAGGTCTTCTACACAGTGTAAGAATGCCTGTTCGAAGATAATTGAGACCCGTGGAACCTTCCCCTTGGGAGTAGTTCCCTGAATTCCAGGAGATAACCTTGAGAAACTATTTCTAGCGCCCAAGGATCCTGAACATCTCTTGCCCCAGCCTGAGCAAAGAGAGAAAGTCTGCCCCCCACCAGATCCTTCCCAGATCGGGGGCCAACACTTCATGCTGTTTTGGTAGCAGTGGCAGGTGACTTGGCCTGCTTACCCTTGTTCCAGCCTTGCATCGGCCTCCAGGCTGGCTTGGTTTGAGAAGTATTACCCTCTTGCTTAGAGGGTGTAGAATTTGAGGCTGGTCCGTTTCTGCGAAAGGGACGAAAATTTGGCTTCTTTTTAGCCTTAAAAGACCTATCCAGAGGAAGGGCGTGGCCCTTTCCCCCAGTGATGCCTGAAATAATCTCTTTCAAGTCAGGGCCAAACAGTGTTTTACCCTTGAAAGGGATGTTAAGCAAAAGCGCTCTGCGCGCCACGATAGCAAACCCTGAATTATTCGCCGCTAATCTAGCTAATTGCAAAGCGGCATCTAAAATAAAAAAGAGTTAGCCAATTTAAGAGCTTGAACTCTGTCCAAAACCTCCTCGTACGAAGATTCTTTATTAAGCGACTTTTCTAGTTCTTCGAACCAGAAACACGCAGCTGTAGTGACAGGAACAATGCATGAAATTGGTTGTAGAAGGTAACCTTGCTGAACAAACATCTTTTTAAGCAAACCCTCTAACCTTTAATCCATAGGATCTTGAAAGCACAACTATCTTCTATAGGAATAGAAGTGCGTTTGTTTAGAGTAGAAACCGCCCCCTCGACCTTGGGGACTGTATGCTATAAGTCCTTTCTGGGGTCGACTATAGGAACTAATTTCTTAAATATAGGGGGAGGACAAAGGGTATGCCGGGCCTTTCCCACTCCTTATTTACTATGTCCGCCACCCGCTTGGGTATAGGAAAAACATCGGGGGGCACCGGAACCTCTAGGAACTTGTCCATCTTACCTAATTTCTCTGGAATGACCAAATTGTCACAATCATCCAGAGTAGATAATACCTCCTTAAGTAGTGCGTGGAGATGTTGAAATTTAAATTTAAAAGTTACAATATCAGGTTCTGCTTGTTGAGAAATTTTCCCTGAATCTGAAATTTCTCCCTCAGACAAAACCTCCCTCCTGGCCCCTTCAGATAGGTGTGAGGGTATGTCAGAACAGATATCATCAGCGTCCTCTTGCTCTTAAGTGTTTAAAACAGAGCAATCACGCTTTCTCTGATAAGTAGGCATTTTGGAAAAAAATGCATGCAATAGAATTATCCATTACAGCCATTAATTGTTGTATGGTGATAAGTATTGGCGCACTAGATGTACTAGGGGCCTCTTGTGTGGGCAAAACTGGTGTAGACACAGAAGGGGATGATGCAGTACCATGCTTACTCCCCTCATTAGAGGAATCATCTTGGGCAATATCATATCTATGGCATTATTATCCCTACTTTGTTTGGACATTATGACACAAATATATCACATATATTTAAATGGGGAGACACATTGGCTTTCATACATATAGAACATCGTTATCTGATGGTTCAGACATGTTAAACAGGCTTAAACTTGTCAACAAAGCACAAAAAAACGTTTTACAATAAAACCGTTACTGTCCCTTTAAATTTTAAACTGAACACACTTTATTACTGAATATGTGAAAAAGTATGAAGGAATTGTTCAAATTTCACCAAAATTTCACCACAGTAACTTAAAGCCTTAAAAGTATTGCACACCAAATTTGAAAGCTTTAACCCTTAAAATAACGGAACCGGAGCCGTTTTTACAATTAACCCCTATACAGTCCCAGGTATCTGCTTTGCTGAGACCCAACCAAGCCCAGAGGGGAATACAATACCAAATGATGCCTTCTATAAGCTTTTTCAGTGGTTCTTAGCTCCTCACACATGCATCTGCATGCCATGCTTTCCAAAAACAACTGCGCATTAAAGGCGCGAAAATGAGGCTCTGTCTATGACTAGAAAAGGCCCCCAGTGAAAAAGGTGTCCAATACAGTGCCTGCCGTTTTTATTAAAACAATCCCCAAGATTTAACAACTATTAAAAGTAATAATCTGCCAAATATACTTAGTAAAGTAATCGTTTTAGCCCAGAAAAATGTCTACCAGTTTTTTAAGCCCTAATGAAGCCCTTTATTCTTTTACTTAAACTAAGAAAATGGCTTACCTTGTTCCCATAGGGAAAATGACAGCTTCCAGCATTACCGAGTCTTGTTAGAAATGTGTCATACCTCAAGCAGCAAAAGTCTGCTCACTGTTTCCCCCAACTGAAGTTAATTCCTCTCAACAGTCCTGTGTGGAAACAGCCATCAATTTTAGTGACGGTTGCTAAAATCATTTTCCTCTTACAAACAGAAATCTTCATCTCTTTCCTGTTTCAGAGTAAATAGTACATACCAGCACTATTTTAAAATAACAAACTCTTGATTGAAGAATAAAAACTACATTTAAACACCAAAAAACTCTAAGCCATCTCCGTGGAGATGTTGCCTGTACAACGGCAAAGAGAATGACTGGGGAAGGCGGAGCCTAGGAGGGATCATGTGACCAGCTTTGCTGGGCTCTTTGCCATTTCCTGTTGGGGAAGAGAATATCCCACAAGTAAGGATGACGCCGTGGACCGGACACACCTATGTTGGAGAAAAGTATACTCTATCTGAATCATTAAAGAGAAAATGTTTCATGTCCCTTTAAGGGCAATATAATGGGGGGAAAGTCAATGAAAATAGTATTCATAAAATGATAAATATGCAGCACAGTTTAATATCATTTAAAAACACAAATTCATAAGTAAAAATGTTTTCATCTCTAATGTTTTTTTTTTTTTGCTGCATCTTGAAAAAGGCTGACAATGAAGCCAATATGCAGAACACTATGTTTTTGCTACTTGCACAGTTTATAAACAGTGCGAGGCTTTTCATGGATTGCTGTAAAAAGAGTTATAGAAAATAAATCATTGAAGAATGTTATGGTTTCAGTTGTATACGTTTAACAAGGTCAGATATTAATGTTTTAGAGTGTTGCATAAAATCACAGTGTCCATAAGTGATTTGACAAATTCATGTATTTTTTTGGTTGTGTAGTTTGAGGATTGTACATAATACACAGTTATGCAAGTTTGGGCATTTCTCCAAACTAAACCCAGAAAGCCAGCTTTAAAGGACACTGAACCCAATTTTTTTCTTTTGTAATTCAGAAAGAGCATGCAGTTTTAAGCAACTTAATAATTTACTCCTATTATCAATTTTTCTTCGTTCTCTTGCTATCATTATTTGAAAAAGAAGGCATCTAAGCTTTTTTTTTTGGTTTCAGTACTCTGGACAGCATTTTTTTATTGGTGGATGAATTTATCCACCAATCAGCAAGGACAACCCAGGGTGTTCACCAAAAATGGGCCGGCATCTAAACTTACATTCTTGCATTTCAAATAAAGATACCAAGAGAATGAAGAAAATTTGATAAAATTCGAAATTTGCTTAAAATTTCATGCTCAATCTGAATCGCGAACTAAAATTTTTGGGTACAGTGTCCCTTTAATAGAAAATATGAGTCAAGTGTTTGGGTCATGATGTCTGATTTATTTATTTTTATTTTTAATTTATTAAACAGACAGTTTACTGTATATTTTTCTCTGCTTTTTACGTGTCCCCATTATAACCACTGGAGTGTATTAAATTGTTTACAACTAACTCTTCTACCTTTATTTTATCATTCAAAATTGCTGCTTTTGTCTGTTGAAACCATCTATACTACAAATATGAATACTGCTGTATTATTTAAAGAAAGACTATGTAAACAAGACACTGTAGCACTCCAGTGAGGTTGGGAAAGATAGACACTAAAATGTTCCCTTTCTATAGCACCATCTAATTATTGGCATTTGTGTAAATGTATATTTGAGTGTGTGTATGTGTATATGTATATATATATATATATATATATATATATATATATATATATATATTTGTGCAGAGAGATCAGATAAGGATATCTGCTACTTCTGCAAGCTCAGGCAATTAAAATGAGCTGTTGTTTTAGTGAGCCATTTCATATTCAATTATATTGCCCATACAGTTCATGTTCAGCAGCTGGTACTGGGAACATATTAAGGGAAAATTATTTTACAGGACATTGTCCCTTTAAACCAGCAACTACTGGGGACTTTATGTGAAAATAGTTAGCTGTAAACATGCAGGTGTTTTAAAAAAAAACTTCCCAGTAGATGTTGGCTTAATAACATATAAACAATGGACATCCAGATTTAAATTTCTTAATAATATTTTGTAAAATTAATAGTCAATTGAATGAAACTTTATTTTAAACATATTATTATAAACAATTTTTTTATTTTATATTCTGTCAAACATCATACTAATCCAATAGCCATTGATTCACAGTGGTAGATATTAGATATTAAGATCCAGATATACACACTCATATATATATATATATATATATATATATACGTATAAAATATATTTATATATACATACATACACACACAGTATGTGTGTGTATGTGTGTGTGTAAGAAAGTTTGCAAATGTCATATTAGAAATTAAATGAGTGACTTTTTTTAAAGAAAAAAAAAAAAAAAAACTGATTTCCCCCACAAACGGTTATATCTCACCAGGTGCATGGCAGAGCTCCGAGGCGGATGTGGCTCAATAAGCAACTGAGATGGCGTCTGTCCAAAATTCTGTATCTGTGCCTCCATGGCCTGCAGGGATAGACGAGTGATTGTCATAATCAATATGCATCAAGGAGATAGGTCAACACACTATTTGACAATGCAAGCACATCCCAAGTCAGCCATGAAAAAACTCCACAAAATTCACCGGGTAATGTTCTCCCAGGCTGCAGACTCATCCAAGTGTTAGTATATTTGTCGACAAGCTTTGCTTTCTTTCAAACATGCTTCAGTTAACCAAGTAACTATTCTTATTACAGGTTCTGGGTTATATGTGAGGAAGTTAACCTGTGATGACATGCAGTTAAAGATTTAAACAATTTCTCAGGTTCTTACAGAACACACGTGTACATATTAGTACGTGTTGGCACAACTGTATATACGGATACCTTTACAAAATCCCCAGTAAGAAGAAAAGTGTGAGGGTCTCTAATAAAGTACGCTTCTGGAATCTTTAGAAAGGAAAAGAATAATATTGTTTACTAATCGGACTTTCCAATTACCATATTAGCTGTCAAATTACAACAATAAAACTGTGTGAATACACAAATCAAGTTCTATTTTGCTTAACATCTTATAATGCCCAATTTCTGTTTTTTTTTTATTATTTTATTTTCAATACATGTTCATCTAAGGCATTCAGTTAGTGTAGCACACTTTCCAATATTTAAAATATTAATACAAAATATGAAACTTCGACCTGTCTTTAATGGGTGGTGCTTAAGTTGACTAGGGCAAGGTTTAGTTGGCCAGTGCTGTGAAAGATTCAATAGGGTGGTAAAAGGGGTGGGGACTTGGGTGTTTCTCATTTTAATTTGGGACATTTGAGCCATATAGAGTAAGAGAGTTGGATATTTACACAAGTTATATGTCATTTTTACCCACACCCTTTATTAGCTACACTTAGGCACTGTTGATGGATGACACAAGATACTTATAGTAAACAAAGAAACAAATGTTAACATTATATGAACCAAACTGACAAAACAGCTATTACTATGTCACATATTTTATGGTATAATTAAGTAAAAGCTATTGAGGTTTTGGCTGCTAGAGACACCTACAATGCAGTTGCAGACCTCTTTAATGAATGTATAAGAGTAAAATCTATTGTGGTTCCTTAAAACTAAATTTAAGATTGTTATCATTGCGTTCTACCTAAAACGAAGAAGGGATATTTTTAAGCATTTAAAATTAACTGCCTGAGATTTTGTCACAGGATTTTTGTCAGTTCAGCAAATACCAAGAGGTGCCAGACAGAATGGTATGAAAGCTCCCATCTAACAAGCTCATTTCGTCTCACTGGAGAATGACATTACTCAGAACATATTATCTGCTCAGTCCTACTAATGAAGGGGGAACATCATTATTACTAATTACATCAAAGTTCCATTGAAGAATGTTGCCGAGAAAAAAATCTTTAAAAAAAGAAAGTCTTGAAAATGTTACATTATTAAATATTTTACTTTTATAAATCCTAATTTCAATTACAATCAAGTTGAACATTACATTAATGGGCTCAAAAGTTACAGCATTTGCCAAGAGAATATTGCATTTATTTTTGTTAAAATGCTAAACTTTATTCCATGTTATGTGCTCATTATACAAGATCTATATTAGTATATAGTTGATATGGTACATACTAAAAATAAAATTAAGTATTACGCTACATTAAATTTCCATACAAAAAAATCATGATTAACAAATTACAAAACCTTTATAAACTATTTGGCTTTACATTTTATAGGTGTATTTTTATATCAAATTTCTACCTTATTACTCTTTTTATTTATTTCCCCACAAATGCTGATACACATAGGGGCAGATTAAAAGTGGCAAGCTATTTAGCGCAAACAGAGCCAGAAGTAAATTTTAAACGCTCTAATGCGTGAATTACAAATTGAGAGTAAATTGTTTGTGGGCATCCAAAAGCTGATGTGCGCTAACTTCAGGAATTTGGATATCGCAACTTCTTCTCCCAATAGAATTCAATGGAGTGTGCAACTTCAAGAAAAAAAACTAACACCTATCACTTGCACGCTAACCCGACACTGCGTTAGACCTACAGCGCTAACCCAAAGTAATAAATATTTTACATTCCTATATTATTTACATAGGATAAAATGTTCATTTTATTTATTTTTTATATACATCTGATCTTTTTTTTTAAATATACAATAAATCTATACCTATATATCTATATGAATATATATATTTATATAAAGAAATAGATATTTAGAAATATAAAGAACATTTTCTTCTAAGTGAAGAACATAGGAAAGGAAAATATTTTATGTACATATACACACACACACACACATATATATAATATATATATATATATATATATATATATATATATATATATATATATATATAAAACCCTTATACATAATTTTAATTAATATATTTATATGAATAATTTTATTAGATAGTGTATATATGAGTAACACTTTTTTTTTGTTTAGCCCTAACTCTTTATGCAAGGACTTCAATCGCGGTAACCCTACTAAATTTGTGCTCATGAAGTCGCGTTTACTTTCATCTTGTAAAACGCAAGCAAGTTAACTCGAGCGCAATTTTGCAATATAACACACCACTTGCAATCTAGCCCACAGTATTCAATATAGGTCAAAACACTCAGGAACATTTTGAGCCACATGTAGTTGCTATGTAATTTGCGGTGTATGACATATTCCTACAGAAAACGCACACCTTTTACACTAATAATATAGCATACTAAAATTTTTGATGAAAATAAAATAAATGTTTATAAGCTCTAGAACAGATATTGCTTGCAAGTTTTGCACAGTTTTGTTCTTTTAAAGCATTCCAGGGACACACTTGTTGAAAAGGATCTTAAGCATTGTTCCTTCTAAGGCCCAACAGTGAAACAGTTAATAAGGGAACCACACCTTGCTGTCTGCATTGTGTATTGTTTGCTAACTGTTTCACTCACTGCTGGGCCGCTCACAACAGTGGCCTTAGAGGGAACACTGGTATTGAGTATGTTCATCTCTCTTTTAAACACAGACACATATATTTTGATGGCAGATAAGAACCATAGGTCCAACAAGTCTGCTCATATTTCCAATTAAGTTTAAGCTTAATTAGTTGTTGCAGTCAGTCAGAAGCCAGATATAAACAACCTCCTGAATTAATCTATCCGACTACTCTGTATCATATCACCTGGTCAGTTAAACTCAAACAAGGAGTTTACAATGAAGATATATTGTATATTTGTTACTATACTTAACTATTTTACTTGTAAATGTGTGTCCTGTCAAGCTATTGGAAGAAAAAGGAGATAGATAGCCATATGAGTTACCCCTAAACCACTAAAACTACATTTTCAGGACTCTAGTGATAACTTTAACTATTTAACGACCACCCAAGTACCCTGTAAGTCGGCAGTCTTTTAAATACCCCCATACATGTGCCGGAAACAGGAAGTGAGGCATGCAGTACTAGCAGGGCTGTCTTTAATATTGATTGGACCCTGGGCAAAAATTTTCTTGGGCCCGCCACCCCATGCAATTTCGCTCTCCACCCCAACATCCCAAAAAAACAACTAAATCAATTTTTTTTTTATTATTAGCCCTGCGGTGGATCATCCACTGCTGGGCTAATCATTTTTAAAAAAAAATAAAAAAAAATTACAATATGTGAAACTGGACCTAAGCAGAACTAATAAGTAAATAAATATATAAATTCCTCCACCGTGGATTCATTTAATATTCTTTTAAATGTGATTCTGGTGTGAGGTTAGCTGGTTAAAGAGATTTAGGGCAGCCAACAGGAGCAAAGCAAGGTAAAGGAGGAAGCATGGAGGTGCAGACAAATATAAGTTTACTGACTGGAACAGCAGAACTACTATGGGAAGCTGTAAAATCTGAGACAGAGAGAAAATAAAAACTATAAAAATAAACCTTACATTAATGGGTGAAGTATCAGCATGACGCTATACATCAGCCACACCAGCACATGTAGCTTCTTTGCTAGGAACAAGTTCCCTCTCACCCTGAACTAGACAATGCTGCATGGGGAGGGGCGTGTGTGCACTCACTTATTCTTCCCACTGACACCTTTCTACAAAGCACTATTCCCCTAACAAACTTCAGTTAGTTGATCTTAGGGCCACAGCAGAAAGAGCAGGGCTAAGAGGACCAGTAGACATGATGCTGTCTGTCCAAGGCTGCATGGATACAGTGTGAGATGAGTCACACAGCCTCAAGACTGAAGAGAGCAGTGTATGCAGCTGCACAGATGCTCAAATCCTCATGTGCCTGCCGCTCCAGCTTTCTGCTGCATGCGCCTACAGTCAGCCCTACCCAGAAACAATCCCCACCACCAGAGCAGTTACCTGGTAACAGTGGTAACCCCAGTAGGACCTTTTCTGACGCAGTGGGAAATGGCTGGATGCCGAGTTAGAGCTTTGCATTCAGTGCTGCACAGTGCACATATAA
>NC_069501.1:1100659018-1100666518 GCF_027579735.1 Bombina bombina
ACACACACACACACACTTGTATGTACTATTTTACCATGCAAACAAAGTTGTTTAAGACATGTATTTAAGACGGACTTCTGCAGTTTGTAGTTGAATTTAAGAAAATGTATGGATCTAATATTTGCATACAACAGAATTGTTCAGCCTTTACAAACAAGGGTTTTATTGGAATTCTGTTTCTTCTTGGGCTAGTAACAACTTCTAGAAATTCTGTTTACTGAAACATGTATCCTTCAATAGAAACAAATGCATAGTGCTTTAGCAGGATATATTATATTATTTATGACTGAAGAAGTGCAAAAAACATAGATATACACAGAAACATATTAACTAAAATCCTTCAAGTCAGGGAGCAGATCTGTAATCCAAATGCAAATGGTTAAACCTGCAGTGTCTAGAAAACACAATGACTATGTCCTCCATATATATGACAGAATTATGATGTCCTCTAATAGTGAAGACAATTCCGAATTATAGTGAGTAGCCAACATAATTGCTGTTTACATATCAGAAAGAGATACAGGCTTTGTATCAAGAGTGTTCTGTCATGTTTCCCTGTAGAAGACAGACACTATAAAGCTCATTATAAATTACAGCTTTACAACTGTGATGAGTTAAGCTGTCATAATTTTCTCAGCCAGAGATCCCATGCTGTCAAAAAATGTCAATTTGTACACTGACATAGGGAAGAATATTATCTGTTTCGCTGACCTTCTGATATTTTAATGCCATAATTGCTGTGCTTAGTGTTGCAAACCGCAATTTCACCTGTGAAGGAAGAATGATTTAATAGCCTAGAGCATGTCTTCACTTTTTTACATTTTGGCATGTATGTTTCATTAAACACGAGACAAATGCTACACACACCTGCACAAGGAAATGTGTTTAATTGACATAGAAAATGTGTCACAAAAAAATTCTTAATGTATTAATATATGAAAACATATAAATTCTTCCATCCATTTTGTATACTATAATTTGAAGCTTCCATCTATTGTGAAAAAGTGCATCTCAACTAGATAGGGCTGCCATGCATTAATATACCTGGATTCACTAAAAGAACTTAATGTTTAATTCCATGACAAAAAAGTCAAATAAGTTCTCATATCTAACAAGAAATTACTAGGTTTATGTTGATGTTCAAAGACACATAAAGCCCATAAATTGTGAATATAATCTATGCCTTCCTGAACTTGATGGCAAAACAATGTTTAACTTTACTAGTGACATCAATGATACACCACACAAGACATCACATTTTACATTGTCAATTACATTATAGCTCACATGACATCACGAGTGGAATGTATAGTGATGCTTGCTGTATTCTCATAAGCAATGTACATGAATGTCTAAGGAATTTTACCATTCCATATTCTCGACCACCTATGGAGGACTGATTTAAATATCTAGTAACCATATGTAGTCTGTGCACATTTGTAAAGCATTATCCTGGGAATAGGCAAAAAAAATAACACTTTTTAATTGGCCCCTTTGTGACCTAGAGGTGCAGGAAACCTATTATTTGGAAGACATTCACAAAACCTGTTTATTATGTCCTTCTTAAAAAAGCAAAAAAAGTACACTAACACATTTGACACCAGTTTAAAAGTAAAACAGTGTGGCAGGGGTCTGAATCCCTACCTTTAGCCAAAAAATAATCCCATGAAGAAGAAAAGCCTCAATAGTTATACACATAAACCTTTACATTTTGCATAATAAATAATTGTTGATGAAATTAAAATGTCTTCATGCTTGGATACCAGATTTTTAGTAAAAAAAACAAACAAACAACTATACCAAATAGTAACTTTTTATTTGCGCCCACAAAAAAACTACACATACCCAAGACCTTTAATTTAAAAGATGAATGACTGCTCTTTCAAATGACATAGCATACCCCTCTAACTATCACATATTGTCATTGAAAAAACTATAAACACTACTTTAGAGAAATTCAAATATGTAGGAAGAGAAATTGTGAGACATTCCGTACTAAAAACAAACCAAATCACACTTAAAGGTACATTCCGGTCAAAATTGAAATGCTCATAGATGAATGACATTTTTGAATAAAAACATTTTTACAATATACATGTATTGGCAAAGGTATGTCTAGTAAAAGTTATCACTGTTTTAGTGTTAGCATTTTTCTCTGCATGTGAAGCATAGCTAGATATTCAAAGTGCATCAGCATTTTAAATACTGCAGTTGCTAGGGTTGCTAGCTGTCCTTCAAAAAAATACTGGCCAGTCAGCAGATAACCGGAGACACACACACACGCTGGAATGAAGCATAGTAGGCGGTCTTGTGGCCATTGTTATATATATATATATATATATATATATATATATATATATATATATATACACATACACACAGTATATATCACATTTTATGGGACTAGTAATTTTTTTAAATGTATTTATATTTTACTTAACCCCTTAAGGACCAGCGACGTACCCTGTATGTCACTGGCCTTTTTTTGGGACTTGATTGTTTTATAGCGCGGTCTTGCCACCAGCGTTGAGGACTGCTCTATTTCACAAAGTCTGCTGGAGGGAGGTCATTATAGCGTGTTCTTGCTAGATTTGTGCTATTATGTCCTGAAAAAACCCTTAACGACCAGTGACATACAGGGTGCATTGTGGTCATTAAGGGGTTAAAGCTGCATAATGTATGTGTGTAAATATATATATATATATATATATATATATATATTACATATACACATACATACACACACACATACAGTACACACACAAAGCAATATATAGGTGTGTTTACTGTATGTATATATATATATATATATATATATAATGCAGCTGTATATAAGTATATAAATAAATAATAAAAATTAACAGCCCCACATTTTTGGGGGCTATTTATTTTTATTTATGTTTTTTATTCTTACATACAGCTGAATTATATATATATATATATATATATATATATATATATATATATATATATTATATAATATACCTTATGGTAATTGCTTTTAATCTCCCTGGCTCCCACAAATCTGGCATGTTGCTGCATATCTTCAGGATAAAATAAGTCCCTCACTCCTCCCAGACCGACAGCCCTTTGCAAGTATACTAAGCACGGCACAGCAGCACCCGTGTAGGGTCACTAGAATAATTTACATCATGTGACTGACATGGTACAGCGCGGGTCTTCTCGCTGATGTGACTTCACGCACATGATCATGTGATTTCCAGCAGTCTCACAGCACGTACAGATCAGGAAGAATGCCATGCCTGCTAGTAGTCCAGAGAGGCTAGAAGGGGGTGCCGGTTGGTGGGTGGAGGAACACGGGGCTGGGTAGTTAACGTTGCGTACAGCTGGATGTGGCGCCGGATGTAAAAAATACTTTATGAACCATGTTAAGAGCTATGTCCGGTTATATTTTTAACACTGTTTACCGGACAGTAACCTAAAATACTGGACTGTCCGGTCAACTACCGGACACCTAGCAACCCTAGCAGTTGCTTGTATCATACTCAAGTGGGGCTTGTATCATGTCAGCAGTGATGCAAATTGAGTCATTAAAATATACTACAAACACCTTTGGCTCTCTGGGCAAGTGCTGTGTTTCAAATGCTGGTGCATGGCTATACATTTTATTAGAAGCATTACATGTATATTGCGAAATGCTTCTATTCAAAAGTGAAACCCACCCGTGTGTGTTCCGATTTTGGCTGTAATGTCCCTTTAAAGGGACATTAAACCCAAATTTTTTCTTTCATGATTCTGGTAGCTAATATAATTTTAAACATTTCAATTTACTTCTATTATCTAATTTGATTAATTCTTTAGATATCCTTTGTTGAAGAAATAGCAATGCACAGGGGGAGCCAATCACATGAGGCATCTATGTGCAGCACCAATCAGTAGCTACTGAGCATATCTTGATATGCTTTTCAACAAAGTATATCAAGAGAATGAAGCAAATTAAATAATAGAAGTAAATTAGAAGGTTGTTGAAAATTGCATGCTCTTTCTAATTTGTGAAAGAAAAAAATGTGGGTTTCATGTCCCTTTAAGTTCTTATTATAAGGTATAGAGCATTCTGCTACCCACTAAGAGACCATGTGACCTCTTAATATCACATAGATATTGTAAAAATTGAAATTTCTTCACTTAGACAGATGATTGATTTATAGTTATACAACTGAAAGATTGCATTTGATTGTCTTTACCTTATATATTATTATGGTAGGGGCAATTTTTTTTTTTTTAATTTTGATTCTCCCCTTTGAACAATTCATGAAGATGAGCATAGGACTTGAACTCATGGATTGACCTATTTATAATAATCCCATAAAACAATCCACTAAGCAATAGGCTATAGGCTCTGGATTGGAAGTGATGATGGAAGAATTTTTTTTTAGATAAAGCATTAACAAACACTAATAATGATCTAAAATACACAAGTAAACGTAATACTATTTTGTATAAAATATAGATAAAGGTTAATTCCTCCCTAATATGAACAAAACTGAAACATGTATAGGAATAAACAATGATCTGGGCTTTAGATGTGACATAAAGTGATCTCAGTAGTCCTTAGAACATTAAAGGGACAGTTTAATGAAAAATGATTTTACCTTAATGTGTTTCCATGACTTGTAATACCAGCTGCATAGAATACCACATATATACAACATTGATCCTTTAGGTTTGTTTTTGTATTTGAAATAACTGGTTTAAATAAGCTATCCTTGGTTTATCACTTTTTGTACACATACATGCTTATTTATATTATATCTGAAAACCAAAGCCCAATACTTAGAACAATTTAAAATTAATTTATTGAATATCTTTTCTAACTGCTACTGGGATGGTCATTTTTTTCTGCTGGCTATGTTTGCACAGGTTTTCTTTAACCTATTCGTGAAGGGACATTAAACACTCTGAGATGGTAATATAAAATGATATATATAAAAACTCTGCAATATACTTTTATTATTTATTTTGTCCCATTTTCTTATAATTCCATTCTGAAATTGTGAGCTTTTCAGTTCCTGTTTGAAATGGAAGTGCAGAAGGTCACTAGAGTGTGCAGCTAATCGCTGTTTGAAATATAACTGTCCCTAATTGGCCACAGCAGAGAACGTAACCTAAATTACAACATGGCAGCTTCCATTGTTTGTATAGACTTTAAAACTTTCCACTTATTTTGTCACTATTGAAATAACTAATAAACTTTAAAAATACATCTACATGTGATTCTCAAACTAATCTTTTCTTTGAATGCTTCATTATATCTAGCATTTATTTACTGTTTAATGTCCCTTTAAATATAGAAAAGTTTAGAATAAATAAGGATACCACAGGAAAGCGATTTAAAATACCAAAATAAAGTAAAAGGAGCTATTTGTAAATAATGTGATACACTCCAGCAGCTAAAAATTGGAAAAAATTAAAGTAGAGACAAATTTAGAGTAAACTGTCTTAAGTAATACAGTACACACATTGAAGCATCAGCAATGCAGTCTACATAGCAGGGACTACAGAGTGGTTTGATATATTTCTCTATTACCCAGTTTCGTTGGTAGTAAAGGCCCAATTACAGTTTCTCTTCTGTAAATCATTGCTGAGGCAGAACTCCACCATAAGGTGCCTTCTCTGTAACCTTTCAATACAAATCGTGCATGAAACTGGGTGTGCACTCTGCAATTCTATTTGCTCCAGTTTTTCTTCTTCTGTTTGTAACTTGCGTTTTTAACAGCTCGCTATACTAGAAACAGCTGTCAGTATGTGATATGCAGAGCTTGCTATTTCCAGTCCACAGGCAAGAAGCATTCTTGTTTCATTTCTAATATGGGTTTGTCAAGGCCCATAATTCATTATTTGTGTCAATCACATTTCTTTATAGCACCTGCAACCTATCATTTATACATCATTTATGCTTACCTGATAAACTAATTTCTTTCATGCTGGTGATAGTCCAATATCCATTACTCCTGGGAATTACTCTTCCCAGCCACTAGGAGGAGGCAAAGATTCCCAAACACCAAGAGCTCTATAAAACCCCTCCCACTTTATTGGTAAACTAGTCTGACGTATAACCAAGCAAAAAAGCTATGGATAGTAATAAGAGCAAAATAACAGGAGCAGGGGAAAAAAGATGTGCAAGAAAAACACAAAAAACTGTGTGGGGTCTCATAGACTTTTACTACCATAAAAGAAACAGTAGGAGCTTTCCAGCACCTTCCTGGAACCAGAAAAGGGAACAAACTAGAATTCTGTCTGAAAACCTTAGTAGCATCTACATAGTACTTCAAGGCTCTTACAACATCCAAGTTATAAAGTAGTCTCTCTGAAGATCTCTTAAGATTAGAACATAAAGAAGGGATAACAATTTCCTGACATATATGAAGACACAACTATAGGTAAAAAGTCAAATTTAGACCTCAAAACTGCATAATCCTGATGAAAAATAAGATGAGGATCACATGAAAGAGACTCTTCTAGCATAAGAGATAACCAATAGAAAAAAAACTTCCAAGAAAGAAGCTTAATATCACTTTTTGAATATGCTCAAAATGAGTAGCCTGCAAAACCTCCAATACCAAATTTAAATTCCAAGGAGGAGAAGTTAGCTTAATAACAGGTTTAATTCTAGCCAAAGCTTGAACAAAACCATAAATGTCAGGAAAACTGCAAAAGCAGAAATCTGACCTTTGAAAGTCCTGGCAGATAAACACATATCTAAACCACCCTGCAAAAACGGCAAAATCCTAGGTATTCTAAAAGGATGCAAGGAAAAGCCATGGTCCATACACCAAGGAATAAAGCCCCCCCCCCGACCTTATGATAACTCTTCCTATTCACAGGCTTGCAAGCCTGTATCAAAGTCCATCAAACATGTGCATTCTGATGGGAAATGGGCCTCAACTCAGTCTGAGAACCCCTCTAACTGAAGAATAACATGCACATCTTCATTCTTCCTCTTCCTTCAAAAGGAGGCAAAGATAAGACTATCCTACCAGTGAGGTGGGAAAGGTATTATAGAGCTCTTGTAGTTTGGGAATCTTTGCCTCCTCCTAGTGGCAGAGAAGATACATTCCCAGGAATAGTGGATCATAGAGTCTCACCCCCTGTATAAAAGAAATGTAAGAAATACATATAGTCCTTACACAATTTCCAATATAAATTTATATAAAGGATGCTGAACTGCCAGGAAAAAAAACAATCCCTGGTAAGATTTTCAGGATAAATTTGTACAGCTTTCAGGGGAAACTTATAAAGTCTTTGTTACATTCCCATGGTATTTATATCTATCACAAAGGTAAATCTTATTTAGGAATTGGGCATATTCCTTTCAAGAATCTGAATTATTGACCTAATTTGGATTGTCAATAAGTCATGATAGCCAAGAGCATAAAAAAAAACATTTTTTTTTAATTTCATTCAATATATATACTGTTTAAACCCTTCAGAGTGAAAGGGATGAATATATGGAAGTGGCATAGTGTGATTTGCATATGA